>NC_080175.1:24278634-24429582 GCF_950295315.1 Erinaceus europaeus | reverse complement strand
TGTATATGTACTGAATCTTTCTTATCCACTTATCTGTCATTGGATATTTTTCTGTTTATAGGACTGCTATGAACATAGATGTAAATAAGTCTCTTCAGATGTATTTGTGTTCTTGGCACATATTAATAAGAGAGGAGTTGCTGTCGTATGCTTTACATTGGTTTGTTCTAGCCCTCCCCCACCAAGAGAATTGGATCAGTCCTATTAATTTCGCGGGCTTGCTTGGCCCCGCCCCAAGGAACCCCGGGAGAGGGTTCCTGAGTTCGAGAGTCCGAGAGTTCCTGAGTTCGAGAGTCTCAGGGTTACAGAGTAAGAGAGAGTTTCCAGTGTGCCAGAGTTGCAGAGGGCTCTCAAGTACGAGAGTTCCAGAGTGCCAGAGTTGGAGAGTTCCTGAGTTCCAGAGTAAGAGAGAGAGTGTTTGCGCCACCGCAAAGAGACAGCAGAGTTCTGTTTGGTGATTAGTTTGTCTTAGTTTGTGAATCGTTGTTCTTGAATAAAGAAATACAGCTTCCCTGCCCAGCCGTTGGCTCCGCGTCTCTGTTACCCGCCCGTGAAGCCAACCTGCCGGCAAGAGGCTTCCGAATTTTAACAACAAGTTGCCACATTGTGTAGCAGGTTCATTTCTAATGTTCTGAGGAATCTCCAAACTTTCCTACATGTAAGATCTGAAATAGTTTACATTCCTTTTTTTAATTTATTTTTTATTTAAGAAATTAACAAAACCATAGGATAGGAGGGGTACAACTCCACACAATTCCCATCACCCAATCTCCATATCCCATCCCCTCCCCTGATAACTTTCCCATTCTCTATCCCTCTGGGAGTATGGACCCAGGTTGTGGGTTGCAGAAGGTGGAAGGTCTGGCGTCTGTAATTGCTTCCCCACTGAACATGGATGTTGACTGGTCGGTCTATACTCCCAGTCTGCCTCTCTCTTTCCCTAGTAGGGTGGGTCTCTGGGGAAATGGAGCTCCAGGACACATTGGTGGGGTCTTCAGTCCAGGGAAGCCTGGCTGGCATCCTGATGGCATCTGGAACCTGGTGGCTGAAAAAGAGAATTAACATACAAAGCCAAACAAATTGTTGAGCAATCATGGACCCAAAGGTTGGAAGAGTGGAGAGGAAGTGTTAGGGGGGTACTCACTGCAAACTCTAGTGTACTTCTGCTTTCAGGTATATATTTTGCACTAGTTTATGGATATGTGTGAACATATGCTCTCTCTCACAGAACCTGGTCTATATCTAGGTTTTGGGACTTTGTTAGAAAGTGAACCACCTGGGATGGAATTAGAGAATACTATTAAAGGAAAGTCTCTGGACACAGTCTGAGCTGAAGCATGTTGAGGTGGCAATTGTTGCGTTGATTACGTTGTGATCGGCAGATGCAATATTATTTGATATGGATTGGGAGAGGCATGCGGGAAAGTGGGCCCTATCCTAAGGTTCCAGGACTGGGGGAAATATAGGCTCTATAGTGGAAATGTGAGGTTCCTGCTGTGTTAGGGTTCAAAAAGACAATGGATAGTTATTGTTATCATGACATTATTTGGTAATTGGGTTAACTTTGAAAAGTCCTTTTGTTAGGGTTTGCTGTATAGTACTCAGTATCTTGTATATAGCTGTGCTATTGGTTGCTTCTGATCTACTTGGTCTAGGCTTTTGAGAGAGTCCACAAACATTCCTAACAGTGTTGAAGTATTCCTTTTCCTCAACATCCTTGCCAGCACTTGTTCTCCCCACCCCACGTATTACAGTCTCACACGTGTGGTCTACTGCATCAGAGCCAAGGACTCTAAGCTCCTTTTTGCTGGCTTATGCATGGTTTATATTTTTGCACTGTTTTTTTTTTTTTTTTTTACCCCTCCTTTATAGTTTATCTCCTATAGGCCTGAAAATCCCATTTCCATTTAGAATTCCCAGGGTTTGAAACAGTTTTTTGGGCGTCTGTTCCTTGATGTTTAAAGGACTCCATCTGACTTTGCCCCCAGAGCCAAGGACTCTGAAGGGGGAAGGTAGGGAAGGGCAGAGAGAGTATTGGGGGTGGGGGGGGGGCTGGTGCATTTTGAGAGAGGACAACTTTACTTGGTGGAGGGTGTGGTGCACAGACACTTATCAATGGGAAGATTAGAAACTATACTGGGGTGGTGGTGTAGCGGGTTATGTACACATAGTACAAAGAAACTGTACTCATGTGACAACTTGTAAATATTATTTCCCCCAAGTAAATGATATGTGTATTGGGGGGAGCAATTTAAAGTATCCTTAGTGTTGTTAACTAGATTTAATAATTCTTGTATAGTGTTAGAGAATTGGATTTTTAATGTATTAATAGTTGTATCATCTAAAAGTAATTTCTTACTTTCAAATCTGTATACTATTTGTTTATCTAATTAACTAACTAGCTAAATTCTCACACTGATTAGGCCCTCTAGAACAATACTGAGAATAAGTTATGAAAATATTTTTTTGCCTTATCTTATGAGGAAACATGTTTAGTCTACCACCAAGTATCATATTAATTATACACTTTTTGTTGATTCCATCATGTTGAGAAAATTCCCTTCATACCTACTTAAACTATTGTTTTTCTAAGAATCACGCAGAAATACTGATTATCAAGTGCTTTTCGGAATCTATTCATTTTTTTTCAGTCTGTTAGTATGGTGATTAGATTGACTTTTTAAAATTTGTCTTTTTCATTATTTATATCCATAGACATTTTCTGCTTGTGAACACATAATTTATTTAATTTTTTATTATCTATATTTATTTATTGGATAGAGACAGTCAGAATCAAGAGGGAAGGGAGAGATAGAGAGGAAGAGAAACAGAGAGACACCTGTAGCACTGTTTCACCATTCACAAAGCTTTCCCCCTACAGGTGGGGATCAGGTGCTTGAACCTGGGTCCTTGCACATTTTAACATGTGTGCTCAACAAGGTGTGCAGTCACCTGGCCCCTGAACACATACTTCCTTTCAGTTACTTAGATATGGCTTTCTCTTAATCTTTTAAAAAATATATATTTATTTCTTTATTCCCTTTTGTTGTCCTTGTTGTTTTATTGTTGTGGTTATTACTGATGTCATTGTTGTTGGATAGGACAGAGAGAAATGGAGAGAGGAGGGGAAGACAGAGAGGAGGAGAGAAAGATAGACACCTGCAGACCTGCGTCACCACCTGTGAAGTGACTCCCCCGCAGGTGGGGATCTGGGGCCTGGAACCAGGATCCTTACGCCGGTCCTTGCTGTTTGTGCCACATGCATTTAACCTGCTGCGCTACTGCCTGACTCCCTCTCTAATTCTTTAAGTATACTAAAATAGCTGACTTAAGTTTTTATCTAATAATTCCAGTAACTGGATCTCCTTGGAACAATGTTTTTATTAGTTACATTTGTGTCTGTATTTATGTGCAGGCCATATTTTGTTTATTTGCATAACTGGTAATTTTTTGTTGTTATTAAAAGCTCAACATTTCAAATAATATATTATGGCAATTCTTCCCCTTCCCCAGAATTTGTTGTTGCTGTTCACAACAGAGTTCTTCTTTCCATACATGTTCTGAATTAATTGTTCAAAATGTGTGTTCTTCCTTGTATGGGACTACAAAATCTCTGCCCAGCTGACAGCTGTATCTCAGCTTTCACAGAACCTCAAAGTAATCCAGAGGTGGAGGAAGTAGGGCATTCTGAATATATACATAATGGAATATTATGCAGTTATAAGAAATAATGATATACTATCCTTTGCTACAGTATGGATGGAACAAGAGGAAATGATGTTGAATGAGATAAGGCAGAGAGAGAAGGATGAATACCATATGGTTTCACTCACAAGTGGGTTCTAAGAAACAAAGCATAGGAAAACACAGGTTGACTCCTTAATGGATTATAGTCTATCACAGCAGATTCAGCAGCTCAGAAAGGGGAAAGGAGGACTCTTAAGGAAAGGTTGGGGACCTAATTCTGTATAGTAAAATAAGATGATATTTGGTTGAGGTTGAAATATATTCACACCTATTTAGGGAGATGTGAAAATGCATACCTGTGTGACAAGAAAAATATTATAAAAGCAACAGTTCCTCAATAAAGTTATGTTGGAGTTGGGGGAAAAAGGCAGGGAGGGGGAAGAGTTTTTCCTGAATTGAGTGGCCTTCCTATTTGTCCATTTCAAAACTGTCATGTTGTCAAATGCATAACTGGATCCTTCCTAAGTGGTATAGAAACTTAACTGTAAAGATGTTCAAGGTCACATAGGGACATTTCAGTTGTCATCTTGAATCCAGTTGGTTTTTTCCAGTTCTTGTTCTACACTTTGGCCTTAAGGGAGTGGTTTTCCCTGTGTCTGTCAAGTTTTTCTGTTTTTGTATTGGTATGGCAGTGGGGATGCTTGACTCAAGGTCAAGTCTTTCTTATCGTTTTAGGCTATTTGAGTTGGTGCTTTCATTTATTTGAACTGAAAGCATCTTATTTTATGTATAATAACAATAAACAATAGTGTTTTCCAAATAGATTTATATTTATAATTTTTAGTGTGTGCTTAAAGCATGCTTTATACTTTACACTTTTTTCTTTTTCATATTTATTTATTCCCTTTTGTTGCCCTTGTTGGTTTATTGTTTTTTTATTTATTTATTTTTATTTTTTTATTTAAGAAAGGATTAATTAACAAAACCATAGGGTAGGAGGGGTACAACTCCACACAATTCCCACCGCCCAATCTCCATATCCCACCCCCTCCCCGATAGCTTTCCCATTCTCTATCCCTCTGGGAGCATGGACCCAGGGTCATTGAGGGTTACAGAAGGTAGAAGGTCTGGCTTCTGTAATTGCTTCCCCGCTGAACATGGGCGTTGACTGGTTGGTCCATACTCCCAGTCTGCCTCTCTCTTTCCCTAGTAGGGTGTGTCTCTGGGGAAGCTGAGCTCCAGGACACATTGGTGGGGTCTTCAGTCCAGGGAAGCCTGGCCAGCATCCTGGTGGCATCTGGAACCTGATGACTGAAAAGAGAGTTAACATACAAAGCCAAACAAATTGTTGAGCAATCATGGACCCAAAGCTTGGAATAGTGGAGAGGAAGTGTTAGGGAGGATACTCACTGCAAACTCTAGTGTACTTCTGCTTTCTTACTTTGGTGCCATACTCCAAACTCAGTCAATTTCTGCTTTGCGTTTCTACTTCTTCTTTTTTTTTTTTTTTACATGCATAACATTCCCCAGATTCCCATTTAACAATACAACCCCCACTATTTCATTCATCATTTTTCATGGACATGTATTCTCCCCACCTACCCACCCACCCCAGAGTCTTTTACTTTGGTGCAATACTCCAATTCCATTTCAGGTTCGTCTTGTGTTTTCTTTTCTAATCTTGTTTTTCAACTTTGGCCTGAGAGTGAGATCATCCCGTATTCATCCTTCTGTTTCTGACTTATTTCACTTATTTATTGTTATAGTTATTATTGTTGTTGTTATTGATGTCATTGTTGCTGGGTAGGACAGAGAGAAATGGAGAGAGGAGGGGAAGACTGAAACGGGGAGAGAAAGATAGACACCTGCAGACCTGCTTCACTGCCTGTGAAGCGACTCCCTTGCAGGTGGGAAGCACACTGGTCCTTGTGCTTTGCGCTGCCTGTGCTTAACCATCTGTGCTACTGCCTGACTCCCTACTTTCCACTTTATATTTATAATTAGTAGCCTTTAAATATATATATGGGTGTTATTGTGAATAATAAAATACAAAATCACTTTAAATATCTTTTCTCTTCCAACTCCAATATTACTTGATTGAGGAAATATTGATTTATAGAACTTTGTTGGCAAAAATCATTTTAAATGTTGGTGGAATCAAAGTACCTCTGTAACTCTACCTAATATTTCAGTTGATTGATCCAAAAGAATAAGTGTCATCACATGAAACTGCAAAATAGTCTGACCTTGAGAAAAGTTGTTAACATCAGAGCCATATTCAAATGGAAAGCTAAAAAAGAGGGGCTTCATCGTGAAGACCACATGACATCCAAGACTAACATATGTCAGGAAAAGATAAATTTTCCGGGGGCCAGGCGGTAGCGCAGCAAGTTAAGCGCACATGGTGCAGAGCACAAGGTGTGAAGCACAAGGATGGGCTTAGGATTCAGGTTGGAGTCTTCAACTCCCCACCTGCAGGGGAGTTGCTTCATAAGCGCGGAAGCAGGTCTGCAGTTGTCTTTCTCTCTCCCTCTCTGTCTTCCCCTCCTCTCGATTTCTCTCTGTCCTCTCCAACAATAACAACAAGGGCAACAAAATGGGGGGGATGGCCTCCAGTGGATTTGTAGTGCAGGCACCAAGCCCCAGCTATAACCTTGAAGGCAAAAAAAAAAAAAAAAAAAAGAGAGAGAAAAGAAAAGAAAAAGAAAAAAAATTTTCCTTAGACAACATTAGAATGTTTGAGACTAAGTTTAGTAAGAGTTGACATAGTCCTAATGTTAATATAACAAAGTCTGGGGGCTCAAAAATGTCTATTAAATAATAATAATCTAAACAACACCAATAAACTATACTAACTTGTTGAATGTTACTAGAGATAGAATCTGGAATAGGAGGCAGTGTTTTTGCTTGCTTGCTTTTCCTATGGCTTTTTTAGGATCTTGACTATTCCAAATACTGAGGGGGGGTAAAGAATCATCAAAAACTGGGAGTCGGGCAGTAGCGCAGTGGGTTAAGCGCTAAGCGCATGTGGCGCGAAGTGCAAGGACCAGCCTCCAGCTCCCCACCTGAAGGGGAGTCGCTTCACAGGAGGTGAAGCAGGTCTGCAGGTGTCTGTCTTTCTCTCCCCCTCACTGTCTTCCCCTCCTCTCTCCATTTCTCTCTGTCCTAACAACAAAGACATCGATAACAACAACAATAATAACTACAAGGACAATAAAAAACAAGGGCAACAAAAGGGAAAAGAAATAAATATAAAAATTAAAATCTTAAAAAAAGAATCATAAAAAAGTATGAACTAAACTTATGCCCTGAAGATTCTGTGCAACTTTTATAGTTCTCAATGATTCACCTGTACATAGTAATTCTTATGCATAGTAACCCTTCTGATGATTTTACTGGTTTGTTATTCTCTCATTTTCCTCAGCAGTAGGAAGTAGACTAAGATATCCTACATACTTGAAAGAGTAAAATGTTAAAAATATTTTATGGAGGCCGGGCGGTAGCACAGCGGGTTAAGCGCACATGCCGCAAAGCACAAGGACCGGCTCAAGGATCCCGGTTTTAGCCTCTGGCTCCCCACCTGCGGGGGGCGGGGGTGTGCTTCACAAGAGGCGATGCAGGTGTCTCTCTTTCTCTCCCCCTCTCTGTCTTCCCCTCCTCTCTCGATTTCTCTCTGTCCTATCCAACAACAATGACAGCAATTAATATCAACAATAACAACAACAACAGTGATAAACAATAAGGGCAACAAAAGGGAAAAAACAGCCTCCAGAAGCAGTGGGTTTGTAGTGTAGGCACCGAACCCCAGTAATAACCCTGGAAGCAAAACTATAAATAAATAAATAAATAAATTTTATAAGACATTTTTACCCTGTGCTTCATATTTATTAGTTCTGCCCATTTAATTCATATTTAATAAACTAGTCACACAGGAGTAGTATCTGCAATGAGGTAAAATATTGTCCTGCCTGATAAGTCCTCCATCTCTTTTGTCTATAGCTAGAGGACTTGATTAAATGACACAAAATGTCAAAAATTCTAGAACCAACCACCAGCTTTAACTTCAATACAAGTGTTCTGTAACAATTCCATGTAATCTGAGTATCACAAATAATGCTTAAGAATTGATTGGCTGCTTAATGAACTATGAGTATTTCATTAATTTGATTAATTAATTGATCGATTGATTAATGCACTATGATTTAAATGGATGTTGATAATCTAAATTGAAAACCCAGGAAAATAAACTCCTACTGAGAAGTATCCAAGCTAATTGCAGCTATTAACTAAATATGGACCCGCACACCAATGTACAAAGCAGCTTGTTTTCTTAAAGCTAACTTGTGGATAGAAAGCAGTGTTGTTGGCACAAAAAAGACATAAAAATGGAGTTTTCCTTTAAAGGGATGAAAACATAGCAGGTATCTGACCTTTGTGTTTCCATTTTTGGTTTGTCTGGGTTAATTCTGACATCTGAGAAAGAACTGGGAGAGTTAAGCTGGTTATATAAACCTTAGTTCATTTAATCAGCCTCTGTAGATTTTTTTAGGTTATAGGATATAGATATAAATGGCTAAAATGTGATGCTCAGGCAAATGGGTTTGCAGGCAGGGTAACCTAGTAGTTCCAAGATCTGATAAGTTAATAATCAGAGAGTTTCACCACAAAAATTGGAAAGGTTTCTGAAATGCAAAGTGAGTTTGGTCAGATGTCACAAGACAGAAGAGATTCCCAGGAACAGTGCACTTGTATTCCCAGGAAATTCTTGCAGACCATTAGACTGACAGCTTCAGTGAGTCTGCATATTCATCCAAAATATCCTAGGATTTGTCCCAGTGTTTGGGAAATAAAAGGAAAGAAATCTAAGAACTCATAAGATATTTGAAAAATTAGCATAGTATTAAACTTGATTTTAAAAAAATGTTAAGAACAAGAGTTTAAAACAACTTGGCAAGGAAATACAGATTTTCTCTCTCCAGATAGGGATGGAGATTGTTCTGCTGCTGGGGAATCAATACCAAGTTAGAGAAGGAAGAACATAAGCCAAAGAAATTAGCATTCCATTGATTATGTTGGTAGAATCCACTTGGCAGCAAGAGCACCAAGGGCCAACCCCGAATTTAATATCTATGGAGACCATCTTGCCAGGTCTGCTATATGAGAGTGAGTATCTCCCCTCATTTTTTCTCTCCACACTTTTTCTTACCCGTCAGGGTTATTGCTGGAGGTTAGTGTTTGCACAATGAATCCACTGCTTCCAGTGGCCATATTTTCCCTATTTTGTTTGATAAGACAGAATTTGAGAGCGGAGGGGAAGGTAGAGAGGTAAAGATAGACACCTGCTGACCCTCTTCACTTTTTATGAAGCTTCCATCTGCAAATGAGGAGTGGGGGCTCTCTCCTTGGTCCTCATGCATACCCAACAAGTATACCACTGCTCAGAACCCTCTCCACGTTTCACACATTTGAGTGCACTTGTTTGTTCTCTTAAAGTCCCTGGAGAAAGTTTTTTTTCAAAAAGTACTCCCACTGCCAAACACAATATGATACTATAGCAGGCACTCAATAGAATGTCCTCTCTCTGAGCTCCTGCTTAATATTTCCAACCACTTATTGCTACCTCCCTGGATGCCCCACTGGCATGTCCAATTAGTTAGATATGTTGAAAAGCCAGTCTGCTCCTCTGTCCTTCTCCCTTCTTTTCTGTCAGACCCCAGTGCAATTATTTTCTTGTCTACAGGTACTGGTTCATAGCAGGTTCAGTCTAAGTATTCAGAAATATTCGCTCCATTGAGTACACATCCCATAATTTCTTAATACAGTCACCTATTGATGGGCATTTAGGTTGTGCTCACTCTTTATATTGTGAATAATGTAACTATGAACACAGGGGTGTGTAGAACCATTCAAACTGATAGTTTCATATCTTTTAGATATATACTTAGGAATATTATTGCCAGATTATACTGTATCTTAATTTTTTATTTGCTGGATTGTACTATATCTCAATTTTTTATTTAAATACTCTTCTTACTGTTGAAATTTAAAAAAATGATATTATATCCTTCTGGACAAAATTGCTGAAACTGGGGGGTGATTTCCTTTGTGTAGTAAGGAGGTGAATGACAATTAGCAGATGGTTTCACTCATATGTGAACTTTGGGTGATGGGAATGGTGAAGAAAAGACTATACTGTAAACCATTACTCAATAAAACTTTTTTAAAAATAAAAAATAGAATATATAAAATTGAAACATATGAACTTAAAAAGAAAAGGACAAAGAGAAGTAGCCAAACTCTAAGGCTTTATGAGAACTATGGTGGTTATCAGTGTGGGAGTGAGGAGAACACAGAACTTTGGAAGTGGGTGGAGTGTAGAACTGTACTCTTATAATCTTACAATATTGAAAACCATTAAGTCACTGATCCAAGTTTAGCAAATAATGAAAAAAGAGTAAAATGTTTGCTCAAGTGTAATTAGAGAAGTGAGGTAAAAGAACAGGAAGGAAGCATAAGGGGAAAAAGTAAAGTGGGAGATCATAAAGGTGACAAAGAAAAGAAGTGAGGTGGGCTGTAGTGGGGAGGGTGAGAAGGACTGTTTAGATGGCTTTGCCCCTATCAGGAAGGACATTTGCATCTAAGTGCTCAAAATAAGTGCTAGCACATTTTTCCGGTTTATTCCGCTTTTCTTCTAGGATTTCTTAACTGCTTCCAATTTTAGTTAGACTCTCAGTGTGTGGTGAGTGTGATGAAAGAAGAGACTTAGGGGCATGCCCCCCACCCCTTCCCAGCCACCCTTGAGCATCAGATAGTGTAACAGTGGGGCTAATTTCCACTATGGAACATGATTTAGTGTGACAGTTGTCCAACATAAAAGGTGTAAACAGATTGGTTTTTTTTTAGATTTATCTTTATTTATTTATTGGATAGAGACAGCCAGAAATCAAGAAGGAAGGGGGTGATAGAGAGGAGAGATACAGAGAAACGCCTGCAGCACTGCTTCACCACTCACAAAGCTTTTCCCATGCAGGGCTCGAATGTGGGTCCTCGCACATTGTAACATGTGTGCTCAACCAGGTGTGCCACCACCCAACCCCTTGTAACTGTACTCTTCATTCTTAATCTCATGGCTCTTGAGATAAGGCTTGAAATGAAGATTTGGGTTAAGGTTCATTTTTTTCCCCATAAGGGAATGACTCCCTATTTTGCTGTAGGTAGGTGCAGGGACAAGATCTTGCTTGTTCTTCTGGTCCTAGAGTTTTTACAGCCTTGTGACTTATTGTATGTTTTCTTTTGGGGTTCTGTTGCCAGCTTATTTAGTCTGATGCTCTAATCTCTGAGTGATGACATGTCATAACTATAACCCCAAGACATTTTCAGGTAAAGGCAAGATGCAGGCACTCCTTGATTTTATTTGTGGGAGGTATATTCTAGCCTACAGGGACATGTATAAGAAATATAACATCATTATAAGGGGCCTTGGTAAAATCAAGCTGACATATGGTAGTTTTGAAGGGTTCTTAGAGCTATGAAGAGAATATTTTTCAGAGAAATTATTTTTTCAACAGTTGTTCCAAGAAGAGGCTTAACGGACTTCCTGTGATTTTTTAAAACCACCTGCTATTCTTAAGGCAGCTGTCCACACATGCTCAGTGTCAGTCTGTACACCCCAGATTCCAGGCATCCCTGGGAAAGTTCTTCTATTGAAATGGAGACTTTTACTGAAAAGTAAATGAGCAAGAATTTGTGAATAGACTCACTGAATACATGAGACAGATTATGAAAACCAGCAATAGGAATTCTCTTTGTACTGAAACTCCATCTTTTAAATAAAATGGTACACGCTTTCATAGATATACATATTTTCATGACACAAACTTTATTGGCAATTTTCTGTAGATTTCTGATGTAAATAAATATTAAAAGAGTGGCCAGGTGGTGGTATACCTGGTTGAGTACACATGTTGCAATGCCTAATAACCCAGGTTTGAGCCCCCAGCCCTCACCTGCAGGGGGAAAGCTGCAGGGTGAAGCAGTGTTGCAGGTATCTCTTTGTCTCTTTTCCTCTCTATCACCCTTTCCCTCTTAATTTCTTGTTGTTTCTATCCAAAAAATAAATAAAGATAATAAATTAAAAAAAATAAATACATATTAAAGGCATAATTCAGCTTGCTACCTTCAGGTCTGGCTCTCACATGGGAGTTAGGCAGTGGCATAGATTAGAGTTTAGACCAATTCCATACAACTCAAAAGGACTATTATAAGGAATTCAGAGTTCACAGGCTGCTCAAGAGTCATTTTCATGTAAGAACAACACAATACATTCTTACTTCATAAATCAAATGACAGCAACCACTCAGAAAATGACAAGAGCATGGACTTAACTTTAGATGATGGTCACTAGATCACACTAACTTCATGGGATGGACATGTATTCTATCATTACTATCTGTATCTGTGCCCTTCCACTTACTTAAACATATTTGAGAAACACATCAGAGGACAGGTTTGGCTTGAGATTCAGAGATCTAGTTAGCCATCATATAAAGAATTCATTTCTTGCTTTGTAGTAACTTAAGCCCAGGTAACAACCGACTTCACTGAAGCTTTCAAAAGCACATATTTATTAAATAAAATAGTATCATTGTGAATATGGATATACAAATAGATATTAAAATACTTAACATTGTTTTACATTCTTAAAATTCTAAATAAATCCCCATAGTCATATTGTTTTCATATTTTCTATGGAGAAAAGTTTTATTAACTCTAGAGTAAATGGCAGTTTAATCTTTCCCAGTATTTTGATTTAATAAAATTATATGAGAGTGAGACCATCCAAGTGGTGATTTTGATATTAAAATGTTGGCAATCCCAATGTGTCTCATGACAACCTTGAATTATTTATGATGTTATTCTTGACTTTGAATTCTAGCAATTCTATCTAGGTTGTGGCTGTGTGACAAGTTTTTTTTTATGTTTGTTTGTTTTACTTCTAAACATATTGGAGTTGTTGGAATGTAGTGTGTTATTTTCGATGACTAAAAAATAGATTATCTCTAATTCAGTGCTCATAACTGCAGACCAGGAGTTTACTCCAAGACCAGAATATAGCCATTAAAGTTACCTGTCAGTCCTAAGTATTTTCTAGAAACTGTGAGTACCTACTTCTTTGTAAACTAAGGCAGGTGAGACTTTTCCTCTCCTGTCACATAATTAATAATTTCTGAGCTACTTCCCTAAGGAATGCAAGGGAAGGAGTAGAGAAGAAATTTGCTGTCCAGATCCTCTTCTGACTGAGTATGGTTGAAGTTCTGATGTGTACATGATAAAATATACAAAATCTTTGGAGATGATTGTGCCAGATGTAAGAATTTGCACTTCCTATCCTGATTCTTGTGTTGATTCATACTGTGATTCAACAAACTGTAGTATGTAGGCTGAGGGTAAAGTAGCCCATGGCAAGTCCTCCCTACAATATTAGAATACAGTCACTCACCAGAATGTGGACACATCCAACTAGTACAGAAAATGGAAAGTAGGCTGACCCTGAAATTTTAGGTCTGGTGTGTGTAGGGGGGAAACATTTGTTTATCCAAGTACTTTACCCTAAATTCTTAACTTGACATTATTTAAATTAAGTTATCAAAAGAAACTTAGATCATATCAGGGAAATAACTCTAGTTATAAAGACAAAATCAATCAGTAATGGCAAAAGATAACCATTATGGAAACTGTATAAAGTGAAAAGATCCAATGGCAAATTAAATCTAGGGCCTGGGCAGTGGTGTACCTGGTTAAGCACACATATTACCAAGCTCTTGAGCTCCTTGGACTAGGGTTTGAGCCCCCACTTGCCACCTGTAGGGGATCCACTTCACAAGTGGTGAAGCGGGTCTGTAGATAGGTAGCTTTCTCTCCCTCTATGTTTCTGTCCTTTCTCAATTAATCTGTGTCCTATCTAATAAAATTAGAAAAAAGAAAAAAAAAAAAAAAGGAATAAACGGTTGCCAGAGTAGTGGATTTGTAGTGCCAGCACAGAATCCCAGCTATAACCCTGGAGGCAATAAAAATAATAATAAATAAATCTAAAAATCCATTAAGCTGTAATGATCAAGATGTGGTTATTCACTTGTCAAAACCTATGGAACTTACACAAAGGGTGAATACTAATGAGAACAAACTATGGACTTAAGTTAATAATGATTTGTAATTGTGACAAATGTTCCACACTGAGGATTCAAGATGCTAATAATACAGGAAACTGATGGTACTGGTGGTAAGGGAAGTGAGGGAGGTGAGGGTTACATGACAATTTTTTGTACTCTCTGCTCACCTGAAAGTGCTCTAAAATGAAGTCGATGGGGGATGAGAAATTGTACCTATGTGTCAACTGTACTATAAACCACCAGCCCCCACTAAAATAATTCTTTTAAAGTTAAAAAATAATAATAAAATGAAGTCCATTATTACATTTTTTTTCCATTATTACATTTTAATTCAAGTATATAGTGTAACTAACATATACTGTTTGTAAATGCTTATTTCTGCCACAGAAATTCTGACTTCACAGGATTAATACTATAAATCTTGAAACTTATGATGTTATTGATTCATGGGTGTTGTATGCTTTACATTGGTTTGGTCTAGCTCTCCCCCTGCCAGGAAAAGTGGTTTAGTCCTGCTACTTTTGGGGGCGCTTGTCCCCGCCCCAAAGAACCCCGACAGAATTAGAAACTTCTTGGCGCCGCCATGTGAGAAGGAGGCAGGAGAGTTCTGTTTGGTGATTAGTTTGGGTTAGTTTATGAATCGTTGTTTGTGAATAAAGAAATACAGCTTCCCGGCCCAGCCATGTGTCCTCGAGTCTCTGTTACCCGCCCATGAAGCCAGCTCCGTTAAAACAACACATGGGCTGAATGCTTTTTGTTTTTTATTACTTTTAAAATAAAAAATCAGTATATACCTAGAAGTACACAAATCATGACAGTTCAAAAAGTTAACATGTCATCATAACCACCATAAAGTCATAATAGCACCAGCACCTCAGAAACAATTGCCAGTAACATTTACTACCAGAAATCAATTGGTTTCTTTTTGAAATTAATAAAATAGAATTTTTTTGCCTCCAGGGTTATTGCTGGGGCTCAGTGCCTGCACTACAAATCCACTGCTCCTGGAGGCTGTTTTATCCCTTTTGTTGCCCTGGTTGTTTATCATTGTTGTTATTATTGTTGTTGTTATTGTTGTCATTGTTGTTGGATAGGACAGACAGAAGTAGAGAGAGGTGGGGAAGACAGAGAGGGGGAGAGAAAGACACCTGCAGAACTTCTTCAACGCTTATAAGCGATCCCCCTGCAGGTGGGGAATCAAGGGCTCAAACTGGGATCCTTGCTCAGGTCCTTGCACTTCGAGCCATGTGCGCTTAACCCACTGCTCTACCGCCCACCCCCCAATAAAATAGAATTCTATAGTTTGTGATTTTCTGAGTCTGACTTCTTTTTCAAGTATATTAAAATTTTTCATTTAAAAACTTTTTGGATAGAGATAGCCAGAAATCGAGAGGGTAGGGGAAGATAGAGAGGGCTGCAGACCTGCTTCACCACTTAGGAAGCTTCCCCTCCACAGGTGGGGACTATTAAACATTTTTTTTTCTTTTTAATTTTTTTTTTATTTAAGAAAGGATTAATTAACAAAACCATAGGGTAGGAGGGGTACAACTCCACACAATTCCCACCACCCAATCTCCATAACCCACTCCCTCCCCTGATAGCTTTCCCATTCTCTATCCCTCTGGGAGCATGGACCCAGGGTCATTGAAGGTTGCAGAAGGTAGAAGGTCTGGCTTCTGTAATTGCTTCCCCGCTGAACATGGGCATTGACTGGTCGGTCCATACTCCCAGTCTGCCTCTCTCTTTCCCTAGTAGGGTGGGGCTCTGGGGAAGCTGAGCTCCAGGACACATTGGTGGGGTCTTCAATCCAGGGAAGCCTGGCCAGCATCATGGTGGCATCTGGAACCTGGTGATTGAAAAGAGAGTTAACATATGAAGCCAAACAAATTGTTGAGCAATCATGGACCCAAAGCTTGGAATAGTGGAGAGGAAGTGTTAGGGAGGTACTCACTGCAAACTCTAGTGTACTTCTGCTTTCAGGTATATATTTTGCAGCAGTTTATGGATACGTGTGAACATAAGCTCTCTCTCACAGAAACTGGTGTATATCTAGGTTATGGGACTTTGTTAGAAAGTGAACCACCTGAGATGAAATTAGAGTGTACTATAAAAGGAAAGGTCTCACCCGAGTAACGAAGCTGAAGGGTTGTCATTCCACTTGTGAAGTCTCTGGACACAGTCTGAGGTGAAGCATGTTGAGGTGGCAATCGTTGCGTTGGTTAGGTTGTGATCGGCGGATGCAATATTATTTGATATGGATTGGGAGAGGCATACGGGAAAGTGGGCCCTATCCAAGGGTTCCAGGACTGGGGGAAGTAGGGGCTCTATAGTGGAGATGTGAGGTTCCTGCTGTCTTAGGGTTCAAAAAGACAATCGATAGTTAATGTTATCATCACATTATTTGGTAATTGGGTTAACTTTGAAAAGTCCTTTTGTTATGGTTTGCTGTTATTAAACATTTTTTAAGTTCTTTATTATTATTACTCAAAATTGCTCCGTTTATTTAGCTTTCTGACTTTGTGCTTGTGCCTTCAACACTTTGATGACAATTTCTGCTGCTCAATAAGGAAAGTAGGCTTGATCCTGTGTCGGACGCACTTAGCACACATGGAGCCACCATAGGCCCTGCTGACATGCTTTTTTGTTTTTGGCAGCCTCTTAAGGACTTTAGGCCTCCCCACACGAACCCTGCAAGTCGGCCTGGACAGCTATCACAGGCAGATTTGGGTCCCTTCCCAACCTTCTTGGTGTAATGGTAAACAGTTCTATTACCTGGGGTTCTGGATAGCCTAGTTTGGTTGGAGGCTGTGCTGTAGGACAGCCTATGTTGGTAGGTCAAACGTTGGACCATTGCGAATGCCTGTCAATGCCATTTCCAGAAGACTAAACATTTTTACAGGCAGAATATTTAAGCTTTTAGTGATAAATGTGTTTTAAATTGGTTAAAAACAGATACTATGCTTGATCTTAGTTAAAAGGCTGAGAAGTGATGATCACTGTTTTAATTCTTAATGAAGAAAACTCCTTTCCCAAAGCCATGAAGATACTTCCATCTACCAGTCTTTTTTAAAATATATTTATTTATTTATTCCCTTTTGTTGCCCTTGTTGTTTTATTGTTGTAGTTATTATTGTTAGATAGGACAGAGAGAAATGGAGAGGGGAGGGGGAAGACAGAGAGAGGGACAGAAAGATAGAAACCTGCAGACCTGTTTCACTGCTTGTGAAGCGACACCCCTGCAGGAGGGGAGCCAGGGCTTGAACCAGGATCCTTATGCGGGTCCTTGTGCTTAGTGCCACCTGCGCTTAACCCGCTGCGCTACAGTGCGACTCCCCCATGTACCAATCTTTTATTCTGTCTTTTTTTTCCCTCTTTAATATTTGGATCTAAATTACCTTGAAATTGACTTATTGGGTGGAGGGCAGATAGCATAATGGTTATGCAAATAGACTGTCATGCCTGAGGCTCCAAAATCCCAGGTTCAATCCCTCACCACCATAAGCCAGAGCTGAACAATGCTCTGGTAACAAAAATAAAATTAAATTAAAAAAATGATTTTTCGTGTGTATGGTGTGAGGTAGGGGTCAAACTTCATTGTCTCCATATGGCTATACAGTTGATCTAGAAATATATATATATATATCCCTCCCATTTCTCCAAAGTGTCATGTTTATCATAAATCGAATCTCTACCTCTGTATGGGCATGTTTTTAGACTCTGTTCCACTGGTTCTCATCTATCCTTGCTCCAATTCTGTATTACCTGGATATCAGCATATCTAGTACTCAAGCCACTCCTCTTTGTTGTCCCGTTTTCAACACATTTCATTTGTTCTTGGGTATTTGCCTTTCCAGTTAAACCTCAGAATTAGCTTGTTGATTGTGTATATTTAACACATGTACACACACACACACACACACACTTTTGAAGAATTTTTAATTAACATTGCACAGAATTCATTTATCAATTTGAGGGAAATAGACATCTTTCAAATGTAGTCTTCAAATTCATGAATACTGTTTATGTCTTCATTTACTTAGGTCTATGATTTCTTGCAATAATGCTTTAGGGTAGTATGTATTTCATAGTTTATGTTTGCAAATGCACATTTTATATGTTATAATAGTCATAGCTCACATACTTCCATGTTTTGTAAACACATAATTTAAATGGCCCATAATTTTATAGTTTATATGCTTCATAATTTTCTGTGTAAATGCTTTTGTCTTTGATAGACATTTAAAGTTTATGAATGTTTGTGATGTTATTGAATGTTTTGAAATTTTATTTTCAACTAGAAATTTAATAAAAATTTTACTATGCTGACCTTATGTCTAGTAACTTATTATATCCCCTTTTTTGAATGGTTTATTTGTTGATTATTTTGAAGTTTTTGTATACTCTACCATATCATCTCCCACTGTTTATGGTCATTAGACTTTTTTTCTAGTTTTATTATATTTTATAATAAGACATATATTAAATCATCATTCAGTACCATGATTAACAGTGTGAGCAGCCTGAATAGTTTCACTTTTAAAGAATGTTTCATTATATTACTACTTGTACTAAAAGAATACAGACTGGAAGAGAAGAAGTCAAGCTCTCACTATTTGCAGATGATATGATAATATACATAGAAAAACCTAAAAAATGCAGCAGAAAACTACTGGAAGTTATTAGGCAATATAGCAAGCTGTCAGGCTACAAAATCAATGTACAAAAATCAGTGGCATTTTTTTTATGCAAACACTAAATCTGAAGAAGAAGAAGACATCCAGAAATCACTCCCATTCACTGTTGTAGCAAAATCAATAAAATACCTAGGAATAAAGCTGACCAAAGAAGTGAAAGACTTGTATACTGAAAACTATGAGTCACTATTCAAGGAAATAGAAACTGATACCAAGAAATGGAAATACATCTCATGCTCATGGATTGGAAGAATAAATATCATCAAAATGAATATTCTCCCCAGAGCCATGTACAAATTTAACACAATACCCATCAAACTTCCACCAAGCTTCTTTAAGAGAATAGAACAAAAACTACAGTCATTTATCTGGAACCAGAAAACCCCTAGAATTGCCAAAACCATGTTGAGGAAAAGAAACAGAAATGGAGGCATCACATTCCCAGATCTCAAACTATATTATAATGCCATCATCATCAAAACAGCCTGGTACTGGAACAAAAATAGGCACAGAGACTAGTGGAACAGAATTGAAAGCCCAGAACTAAACCCCCACACCTATGGCCATCTAATCTTTGATAAGGGGCCCAAAGTATTAAATGGAAGAAGGAGGCTCTCTTCAATAAATGGTGCTGGGAAAACTGGATTGAAACATGCAGAAGAATGAAATTAAACCACCTTATCTCATCAGAAACAAAAATCAACTCCAAGTGGATCAAGGACCTGGATGTTAGAGCAGAAACTATCAAACACTTAGAGGAAAACATTGGTGGAACTCTTTCCCACCTAAACCTCAAGGACATCTTTGATGAAACAAACCCAATTGCAAGGAAGACTAAAGCAGAAACAAACCAATGGGACTACATCAAATTGAAAAGCTTCTGCACAGCCAAAGAAACTATCACACAAAGAAAGAGACCCCTTACAGAATGGGAGAAGATCTTCACATGCCATACATCAGACAAGAGACTAATCGCTAAAATATATAAAGAGTTCAGCAAACTTAGCACCAAAAAAAGTAAATGACCCCATTCAAAAATGGGCAGAGGATATGAACAAAACATTCACTTCAGAGGATATCCAAAAGGCTAACAAACATATGAAAAACTGCTCCACGTCGCTGATTGTCAGAGAAATGCATATAAAGACAACAGTGAGATACCTACCACCTTACTCCTGTGAGAATGGCATTTATCAAAAAGGACAGCAGCAACAAATGCTGGAGAGGCTGTGTGGACAGAGGAAGCCTTCTGCACTGCTGGTGGGAATGTAAATTGGCCCAGCCTCTCTGGAGAGCAGTCTGGAGAACTCTCAGAAGGCTAGACATGGATCTTCCATATGACCCAGTAATTCCTCTCCTGGGGATATGGAACCCAAGGGTTCCATAATGCCCAACCAAAAAGAGGTGTGTACTCCTATGTTCATAGCAGCACAATTCATAATAGCTAAAACCTGGAAGCAACCCAGATGCCCAACAACAGATGAGTGGCTGAGAAAGCTGTTTATATATACACAATGGAATACTATGCAGCTATTAAGAACAATGAACCCACCTTCTCTGACCCATCTTGGACAGAGCTAGAAGGAATTATGCTAAGTGAGCTTAGTCAGAAAGATAAAGATGAGTATGGGATGATCCCACTCATCAACAGAAGTTGAGAAAGAAGAACAGAAAGGGAAACTAAAAGTAGGATCTGACTAAATCAAGAGTAGGGCACCAAAGTAAAAACCCTGTGGTGAGGGGGAGGGTGGACATTCGGCTTCCCGGGGCAGCTGGGGGGGGCGGGGGGGAAATGGGACACAGTCTTTTGGTGGTGGGAATGGTGTTTATGTACACTCCTATTAATCTGCAGTTATATAAATCACTATTTAATTAATATGAGAGGGGAAAATTGATTGTATGTCTCAAACTTTTTTAAACACAGAATGAGTCTTTTTAATACATAGGCTGAGTCTTCATATGTCGACTCTCTCAAAAGCCTAGACCAGGTAGAACAGAAGCAACCAGTGGCACAGCTATATATAAGATGCTGGGTATTATACAGCAAACCCTAACAAAGGGACCTTTCAAAGTTAACCCAATTACCAAATAATGTCATGATAACAATAACTATCCATTGTCTTCTTGAACCCTAAGACAGCAGGAACCTCATATTTCCACTATAGAGCCTATATTTCTCCCAGTCCTGGAACCTTAGGGTGGGGCCCACTTTCCTGCATGCTTCTCTCAATTCATATCAAATAAGATTGCAACCTAATCAACGCAACGATTGACACTGTGTCCAGAGACTTCAGGTGTGGAATGACAACCCGTCAGCTTCATTACTCGGGTGAGACCTTTCCTTTCATAGTATTCTCTAATTCCATTCCAGGTGGTTCACTTTCTAACAAAGTCCCAAAACCTGGGATGATGGTGTCAGAGGTACCCTGAGATAGAGCATATGTGCACATGTATGCATAAACTAGGGCAAAATATATACCTGAAAGCAGAAGTACACAAGAGCCTGTAGTGAGTACCCCCCAACACTTCATCTGCACTATTCCAGCCTTTAGGTCCATAATTGTTCAACAATTTGTTTGGCTTTGTATGTTAACTCTCTTTTTCAGCCACCAGGTTCCAGATGCGAGCATGATGCCGACCAGACTTCCCTGGACTGGCGACCCCACCAATGTGTCCTGGAGCTCCGCTTCCCCAGAGACCCTCCTTACTAGGGAAAGAGAGAGGCAGACTGGGAGTATGGATTGACCAGTCAATGCCCATGTTCAGCAGGGAAGCAACTACAGAAGCCAGACCTTCCACCTTCTGCTACCCACAATGACCCTGGGTCCATACTCCCAGAGGGATAGAGAATGGGAAAGCTATCAGGGGGAAGGGATGGGATATGGAGATGGGGTGGTGGGAATTGTGTGGAGTTGTACCCCTCCTATCCTACAGTTTTGTTAATGTCTCCTTTCTTAAAAAAACATTAATCCCCCAATAAAGAAATTTAAAAAAATGAAAATGCAACTCTATCAGGCCAAGTGTGGTGTACCTGGTTGTACACATTATCTATTTTAGGTATGTTCCAAGGGGCCCATGTCTTTAGTAATTTTTGCCTGAGCCTTAAAGCTCACATGCAAGTAGACTGAAAATATCTGGGATGATGGTGTCAGAGTTTAGAAGAGATAGAAAGCCAGGTGAGGGCAGAGAGCTGTTCTCAAATATGAGGAAAGTATATAAAGACCATTAACTGTTTATCCCATAGATCGAACCCAGGACCCACATATTTTCATATTTAGCATAGAAACCTGTGTAACATCTCTGTCAGTCTGAGCTCGAAATCCATGGTCACAGCTAGGAACATTCTAGACTGCACTCGTTAAAAAAAAAAGTACACACACATTATGTGCAAGGAGATGGGTTCAAGCCCCATGCCCCCCACATGCAGGGGAACACATCAAGAACAGTGAAGCAGGTCTGCAAGTCTCTGTCTTTTTTCTCTCCCTATCTCCTGCTCCCCTCTTTTTTTTTTTTTTTAAATTTATTTATTTATTTATTCCTTTTGTTACCCTTGTTGTTTTATTGTTGTCATCATTGTTGGATAGAACAGAGAAATGGAGAAAGGAGGGAAAGACAGAAAGGGGAAGACAGAGAGGGGGAGAGAAAGACACCTGCAGACCTTCTTCACCGCCTGTGAAGTGACTCCACTGCAGGTGGGGACCCTGCTCCCCTCTTAATTTCTCTTTGTCTTATCAAATAAAATAGAAATATGAGGGGAGAACAGGAAAACTAGGCGGTGAGAATGGTGGATTTGTAGTGCTATCATAGAAACCCAGCGATAACACTAGTGGCAATAAAAATAAAAAAGGAAGGGGAAAGGAATAGTGATTTTGACAGAAATGTTTAACTCAGTAGTATGAGATTCCTCGAACGAAGTCTGGACTTGAGTCCCAAATTTTATGTCATGTTCTTACAGTTGTCTTATTTATGTTTAGACAAAAAGATTTTCCAAATGCTTTTTTCCCAGGGTGCTGAATAAACATGACATACGTACTAGGATAAAAGAAGTAATATAGAGCCACACCTTGTGATGAGGGCTGCCTAAGGCTATGACTTCCTGTGGTCTACAGAAATCAGTCCAGCCAGTCAACAGTGAGAAATGTGCTAGGCTCACCTAGTTATCAGGAACAGCAATAGACAAATTCCTCTGGGCCGCTTGGAGGGTATCTAAAAGGAAGGTGAATCAAGATTTAATCATTTGTACTTTCCACAGTTTGAGCAGCTACTTTGTTCAGTCATTTGCCACAAGCTGCACAACTCTGAAGATTACTGGTGTTGAGTAGGAACTAAAGGATCTGTTTCCTCTATAGTCACCACTATTTGGGATTTCCTCAGGTACATGAACTCTACAGATGTCCACATTCATTCAGAATATACACCATAAATAACACAAGTGTGTAACAACCAAGATCTTAGAAAATCCTGTATTTGTAAATCAGCACTCTTATAAAAGGGGGCTGGGATAAAAACAATTGTACTCTTCTTGAATCTTCTTGATTCTTCCCCCCCTCCAGGGTTATCACTGGGGCTCGGTGCCTGCACTACGAATCCACTGCTCCTGGAGGCCATTTTTCCCCTTTTGTTGCCCTAGTTGTTTATCATTGCCCTCGTTGTTATTGTCACTGTTGTTCTTATTGTTGTTGGACAGGACAAAGAGTAATCGAGAGAGGTGGGGAAGACAGAGAGGGGTAGAGAAAGACAGACACCTGGAAACCTACTTCACCACCTGTGAGGCGACCCCCTCCCAGGTGACACCTCTCCCCCCACAGGTGGGGAGACAGGGGCTTAAATCGGGATCCTAGCGCGGGTCCTTGCGCTGGTTCTTGTGCTCTGTGCCAAGTTGTAAGAAAGTCCTAAGAAACAGAGCTCTTCAAGCTTCAGATGTTGACAGTCAGAGATGATGTGCTTCTGCAAATGGTTGAGCACAGGGGTGTCATTTTGTTCTTTGAAGCAGCATGAAAACATCACACTTGATTTCATCACTGTTGACAAGCCTTTGCCAAAACTCTATTGTAAAAAAAAATATTTGTTACATACATTTTTTAAAAATGTTTTATTTATGTATATATTGCATTGAAACAGGAAAAAGGAGGAGACAGAGAGTCAAACAGAGACACCTGCAGCACTGCTTCACTGCCTGTGAAACTTGAGCCTGGGTCCTTGGGTATTGTATCATATATATTCAGCTAAGGGTTCTAGCTCCCAGCCCCTAGAATAAGAATTTAAAATAGATCTTTCCTCTTAGTATTTGTTTGCAGCCTTTTAATTCTATTTTCTGCTATCTATACTAGCAGATGCCAAGGTTTTAAGAAGAGAATATAGGAAAACAATCACAATGGGATACATCCTCCTTGTTATTTTAATTTTTCTACATATTTAGGAACCTACCCCAATTTTGATTTTACTTGTAAAACAAAAGTAGCTTTAGGTACCAAGGAAGATCCTAATTTAGTCCCCTCTATCTCCAAGAAGCAAACAGTGGGCCATATCTGCAAAGAGTACAATAGTGCTGTTATCTGGTTTTGGCTATGGATACATGAGGCTCGGTGATGTCCTAGCTGTGGAACCCATTACAGATTGGTGCAGAGTAACTGGCCTGTGCTCTGAAACGACAAGTGGTAGGTGACAGGAGTTAGCCTGGGTCCCTGGGCATGAGAGACAGGGACTCAGCTGATGTGAAGGCTGAATAGAGGAAATATGAGTCACAAACTGAAAAAAACAACAAAATTCTTATAAATTCTTTACCCATGGCTGATCTTGATTGAATTGATATAGTAAATGCTGATGCATTTAATTAATTTGTCTTTTGTAAAGTCCAAAATGCATGTTTGCTTTTTCATCATCATTACCTAGCACATCTACCAAAACATTACTACCATGCTAATTTCTATAGGCAACTGTGTCTGGAACTTTAACTCCGAGGGTTAATCAATGATGTTAGCGGTCATTTCAGGTATATTAAAAGTGGAATTAGAGTTGGGAAGACAGCATAATGGATATGAAAATGAATTTCATATTTGAGGCTCTAAGGTCTCAGGTTCAATCCCTAGCATCAACATAAACCAGAGTTGAGCAGTGCTCTGGTCTTTCTCTGTATTTTTCTTTCTGTATCTCATTAAAAATAAATAAAATATTTTTTAGAAAGAGAGAAAGTAAAATTATAGAGACTCAATTGAAGTTTTTTTCCCCTCCCTATAGTTCATAGAGGAATAAATGGAGACCATAGACATTTTTAAACTTTGCCTTTTTTATTAGTGATTTAATAGGTTTACAACATTACAGGAATATAGGCCCACACTGTACCTACCATCAAAGTTCTGTGCCCTCCTCCCTACCCCAATGGGATCTATCATAGTTCTTGCAAAGTCTTAGAGACAGTACTTTAGTTAGTTTTTTTTTTTTTTTTTTTGCAAGTTCCTGTGTTTCAAATCTTTATATTCTACATGTGAAAGAAACCATCTGGTAGTTGTATTTTGCCTCTTTTCTTCATTAAGCAGAGTCACCTTCAGTTCCATCCATCTGTCAGGAAGGGCACAATATCATCTTTTTACATTGCAGAGTAGTATGCTACTGAATTTTTGTCCCCTGACTTCTTTGTTGATGGCTATCTAGGCTGCTTCCACTCCTTGACTATTGCATCTTGGTACTGAAGATGAATAATGCAGCAATGAACATAGGAGAGCATATATCTCTTTGAATTAGTGTTCTCATGTCCTTTGGATATATACCTAGGAGTGGTATTACTGATCATAAGGTGTTTCCATTTTTATTTGTCTTAGGACTCTCTGTACCGCTTTCCAAAGAGGGTGCATCAGTTTTCATTCCATAGAATTTAGCCAAATTAGTTGAGTGCATATGTTACAGTATGCAAGGACCCAGGTTCAAGCCCCCATTCCCAACCTGCAGGGGGAAAGCTTTGCAAGTGGTGAAGCAGTGCTGTAGGGGTCTTTCTGTCTCTCTCCCTATTTCCCCCCTTTTCCTTGATTTCTGTTGCTTCTATCCAATAAATAAAGATAATAATTTGTTACTTGTCTAAGGCAGGGTCAGTAAAGAATTTATCTGCTTGGACCAAGTCCTAGTCCTTGCTGCAGCTAGGTTTTCATCAGAATGAACGGGCCAGGAAGTTGGGCGGTAGCGCAGCTGGTTAAGCGTACGCGGTGCGAAGCACAAGGATCGTCGTAAAGATCTGGGTTCGAGCCCCTGGCTCTCCACCTTCAGGGGAGTCACTTCACAGGCGGTGAAGCAGGTCTGCAGGTGTCTATCTTTCTCTCCCCCTCTCTGTCTTCCCCTCCTCTCTCCATTTCTCTCTGTCCTATCCAATAACAATAATAATAACCACAACAATGATGGAACAATAAGGGCAACAAAAGGGGAAAAAATGGTCTCCAGGAGGAGTGGATTCGTGGTGCAGGCACTGAGCCTTGGCAGTAACCTGGGGAAAAAAAAAAAAAGAATGAACAACCCAGAGGAAAAGTAGTGGTAAACATCAATGTGTGTCATCTGTCTTCACCAAAACATGTATTCAACAAAAATCCAAATGATTCTCCTGTTTTCCCCAGGTGAAGCTGACAACCCATGATTATCATGTTTAGTGCAGATTTAAACAACCTCACCTTCACAATTTATGACCACAGTTCATTTCATCCCTACTTTACTTCATATTCCAACCAAAATCAACCAAGAAAAGGGTTGGCACTAAGTGCAACTCAAAGTAAGGCCTGTGGCTTCACAGACTTACCCATTTAAAATTCCGCCTAATTTAAAGTATGGTTTATCTAATTTCCAAGATATAATCATGCTGAGGTTGGATGGTGGAGCACCTGTTACAGTGAGTAAGGAACCAGGTCCAAGGGCCTAGTCCCTACCTACAGGGGAAGCTACATGAGCAGTGAAGCAGTGCTGCGGGTGTTTCTCTCTCTCCCCCCTTTTCCCTTTGACTTCTCTCTGTCTCTAGCCAATAAACAAATAAATAAAAATCTAGAAAGATATAATCAGGTTTTACTTACTTATTATAATATCTCATTGTCCCTAAGAAAGCACACAGGTATCTATAGTACACATTTACATTCCTATGAGCCATAAGATCTTGAACTTCTGGGGTCAGGTGGTAGTATACCTTGTTAAGGGCACATGTTACTACGTGCAAGGACTTGGGTTCAAGGCCACAATCCCCACCTATGTGGGGGACACTTCATGAATGGTGAAGCTTTGCTGTAGAAGTCTCTCTCTTCTTTCCCTCTCAATTTCTTTCTGTCTCTATCTAATAAATAAATAAAATAAAATAAATGTTCTTAAAAATATTTTGAACTTTCACAATCATTTTTATTCATTGTACCAAAAGGTCTCCAGAACATGAAGTATGAATTTTTCATTATGAAAGAAATCTGAGGGAAGAAAGAAAAAAAGAAAGAAAGAGAGAAAGAAAGAAGGAAATCTGAGGGGGCAGAGTCTGCTTCAGGAGCCATGAAGCAGGTCTGCAGGTATCTATCTCTCTTTCCCTCTTTCTATATTCCCATCCTTTTGCAATTTTTCTCCGTCCTATCTAATAAAAATTAGAAGAAAAAAAGGGGGGTTTGTTGCCAGGAGCAGTGGATTGGTTGTGCCTTCATTAAGCACCAGCAATAACCCTGGTGGCAAAAAAAAAGAAGAAGAAGAAGGAGGAGGAGGAGGAGGAGGAGGAGGAGAAGGAGGAGAAGAAGAAGAAGAAGAAGAAGAAGAAAAGAAAAGAAGAAAGAAGGTGAAAAAGAAATATAACTTTTTCAGAGTTTAGCCTAAATTAAATGTGCTCAAGATTTGTGGTATTTGATCAGCCATTTGAACCTCAAAACCTAGGGTAAGCCTGTAGAATAATATGGGAGTAAATTGTTATATTTAAAAAAAATTGTATCTCTAGACAAAACAGGTTTTGTTTTGTTTGAGGACAAGAAATACAGAATAAAGATGTCCCCTACCCTTCCTTCTCTTTTCTTACCCTCGCTTTCCTTTGCCTCTTGTCCAACATAATTTTTGACAGTGAATGTTGAACTACTGAAGGCAACTTCAGTAAATGAAGTAGAAGCCCAGGAAATCTTGCTATAATCTTAGCTTACACAGTTATTGATTCAGAGGAGATAGGTTCCTAAGGCTTGCCTTGAGAGCTGCTAATTAGTATGCAAATGTTTAATTTCAGCCTCCGAAGTACTCTCATTAGTTCACATAATTCTTACCTGGAGTTCTTTAAACCTGGGATAACATGTTATTTTCACTTCTCAAAATCAAGTTACTTCAGGTTCTGCCTCACTGCACATACTGCTTGGTATGTATGCATCTCTTGTTCTGGAATGAATTTTCTCTCTAGAGTTTATTTGGAGAGCTTAATTCTATTCTGACTGTGGAAGAATTTTACCTAGGTTCCATGGGGAATGGTAAATCTGATTCCTTTAAACTATGGAAACAACGAGTATTCATAGCAGACTGTGATGTCTTGGTAGATAAAAAAAAAAAAAACAGTTTGATTCAGTCTGAAAACTGAAGACTAAAAAATAAATCGCTATCCCTGTATCAAAATCAAACAACATCAGCTTTGTATATCTTCAAAGCAGGAGGAAAACAGACTTGAGTGAAAAAACTATGTCCTCACAAAACTGTTTTAAAAAGAACATCTTGCCAAATTCAAACTCAATTCTTTCAGAACACAAGCTTTCCACTAATTATTGTTATATTAAAGAGTTGGCAGCTTAACAAAAATCTCAGACTTGTACATGCAGGTTCAAAATACCCTCCTTCTGTGACCCAGAGTGAGGCTAGCAAAGCATTTCAGAGAGTGCCAAATGGTAGTAACGCTTGTTTCCTATCCCCTCCCTCAAACCAATGGGCAACTTATAATTTACAGATTCATAGGAATTTGCTTAACAAATGTGGACAAATGTGCTTAGTTGACTGCCCTCCAAAACCCAAATATGTATTCGTTGGTATCATGGGATGCTGTTTGTCAAATGACAGAAATTTAAGTCTGAGAAAGCCGTCTCTGCTGGTACGCGTTATACCTGCACTTGGTAAGAAGTCCAATCGCAGCAGCTCTGTAGTAACACAGCTGCTGGCTTGTCCATACCCAGCATGATTGGGCATAGACTTATAAGTTGCAGCTAAGTATTAGGAAGAGAGTGAAAATGTACCATGCAAGTAAGGTAAGTCATCATTCCCACATACAGTTAAGGAACCTCTTGATTTTAAAAAAAGAAGATAAAGATTTGAAAGTGGTTCTAAGAAATAAATAATTCAA
Organism: Erinaceus europaeus; assembly: GCF_950295315.1. Classification (NCBI taxonomy): domain Eukaryota; kingdom Metazoa; phylum Chordata; class Mammalia; order Eulipotyphla; family Erinaceidae; genus Erinaceus; species Erinaceus europaeus. The sequence continues at coordinate 24,400,732 of NC_080175.1, read as the reverse complement.
CCAAGAGCTTTTCATTTACATCTGGCAAAAAGCAACTGAGAAGGTGGAAGATTTGATAATCATCATAATAGTTAATACAATAAATTCCAAACTTGATGGCATGTAAGGGGAAAATTTGGAAGATGGGAAGAAATTGAGTTGAAGGTGCACCCTATTGAAAGAAAAGTGCTATTTTTCTTAATCTTGTGTTAACAGTATTTAAACAACTGGGTGACATTTAGGGTGAATGTAACTATAGTTTATGCTTGTTTTCGATGATCCTATTTATGGAGAAGATATAGTTTAATTAAAAATAATGATGATATTTGCCAAGTGAGGGTCACCAGCAACACTTTACTCTTTAGCACTTAAAGAGGTGTGGCAGAGGTAGGGAGTTGACATTTAGACATGGGTAAGGGGCACAGGCCCTGGACTTTGCTCCAGCCCCTTCTTCATCTTTGACGATATCTCTCCAACAGACCCTTCTTAAAGATTCAGACCTCCTGGTCAGAGGTTCTTCCTTCAGTGCTTGTGGAAATGTCCATAAAGAAGCAAGATGAAAATCTGCAACATTTTGGGAGCGACAAGAAAGGGATGACACTTTAGTCTAATGCTCAGATCCTGAGCTGGGCCAGAAATCTGGCTGTACTTTAATTCTCAGTTTTTCTACTACTATACAGATCATCAAAGTTCACCAAGGGGTGGAAGAACAGAAGCAAAAATGATCAACTGAGCTGGGATATTTCTTTCTTAGTCATGTGACCTTCCTAACTAGACTGAAGCCCCAAGCTGGAATGGTGGCACCATATTAGAGCATATGGTGCCCGCATAGGAGGAATCTCTATGAATGCTGGGACATTGGTCTTTTGCCACCTCTCTCCTAAAAAGTAATATGTATATTTGAAAATTTCTTTATTGGGGGACTAATGGTTTACAGTCAACAATAAAATACAATAGTTCGTACATGCATAACATTTCCCAGTTTTCTACATAACAATTCAACCCCCACTAGGTCCTCCTCTGCCAGCATGCGCCACAACCTGAACTCCCTCCTCCCACCCCAGAGTCTTTTACTTTGGTGCAATACACTAACTCCAGTCCAGGTTCAGCTTAGTGTTTGCCCTTCTAATCTTGTTTTTCAACTTCTGTCTATAAGTGACATCATTCCATATTCATCCTTTTGTTTCCGACATATCTCACTTAACATGATTTCTTCAAGCTCCACCCAGGATGGGGTGAAGAATGTGAATTCACCATTTTTAAAAGCTGAGTAGTATTCCATTGTGTATATAGATCACAGCTTACTCAGCCACTCAACTGTTGTTGGACACCTGGGTTGCTTCCAGGCTTTGGCTATTTCAAATTGTGCTGCTATGAACATAGGTTAGTGTCTTTCCCTACTTCTCTTTTTTAAAAAAATATGTTTATTTATTTATTATTGGACAGAGACAGAAGTTGAGAGTGAGAGAGAGAAACCTCTGCAGCACTGCTTCACTACATGTGAAGTTTCCCCCCTGCAGGTAGGAACCAGGGGCTTGAACCTGGGTCCTTGTGCACTCTAATGTGTACACTTAGCCAGGTGCACCACCACCTGGCCCCTGGTCCCACCTCTTTCTCATTTTGTCTCTTTTTATATATCGGTCTATGTGGCATTTAAAAAACAAAAGAATAAAAAAGTTGGCCCAGGTGTGGTGGAGTCTCCCATGTGCAAGGCCCCAAAGCTGGATCAACTATATCCTAGAATATGACTGAATAGTCTTTTAACTTCTTATCCCTCTGGTGCCATTAGCCACTATGCACAATGTTCTTCCATCTGAGAAACATCACTAAGGAGAAACCTTTTATACTCTCAGGACTGAAGATGTAATGAGAGGCAAAAGTGAAAAATCAAGTTGGCTCATTTGCTGGCACTTCAAACAGATTTATATACTGTGAATTGTCTTGGGAGTTGTTATCTCTCAAACTTCAGGTAGTTGAAGATGATTATAAGGGAAGCTAAGGATTTGCTGATATATAATGCCTTCTCTTCACCCACCCCTGCCCCTAAATGAACGCAAGGTGACATTTCTAAGTTAACAAAGGATCTGAGAAAGATGTGGCCTTGAGTAATACTTTTATTTCCACTACCTTTCATCAACTCCTCTGTCACGACCCTCCCTCCCACATACATATGCTTCCCTCCCACCCCCCCACTATTATTAATCTAACCTGAATCACACTATTCTTCTCCAAGAGAACACACCCAGTAATAACATTGAATCACAGACACTCATTTCTCTAGTCTCTGACAAAATGCCAGATCTGATAGAATAAAAGCACAGGAATTTGAAGTGAAGGGAGTTCTTTAGATGACTGATATATTATCCTCAATGTTAGTTACCAGATAAACTGTCTAGTTGCCTGTCAGTAAACAGGTTTCCATCCCTCTTTGTATGTCCATGCTTTAAGGACCTATCTTACTCAGTGAGGCAACCTCTCAGACATGCCTAAGAGCTAAGTCAGGTCAAGCAAGGGCTCTTTCATTGTTAGGTTGAAAGGGTTTTCTTGTTTAACTTGGCTAGAGACTACTGAAAAGTTTACTCACAGAGGGCATCCTTTGATAATAAAGTCTTCAAAAATCTTTACCAATTTTTTTAGAGTGACATGTTGAGGTACCAGAGAAAATAAATTTTTTATCAATTACTCTCAAAGGAAATTTATGAGATGACAGCACCAAAGTATACTGTCTTTACTGTAGATGAATCTATAAGATGGGACTTAAATTGGCAAGAGAAACCTAGAGGAGAGTTTCTTAAAGTAAGTTTCAACTTCTGCACAAATTTAATAATACTAAACATCACTTAAACAATTTAGTAGATGTTCTGGTGTTATATATTAAATTTTGTTTGCATGGCTTATTTGAGAGGACACTATGACTTGTATTAATCATGTGGATTTTACACAATGACTCATCCAAATGAATTTTAAATTTAGATTAAAATATGCATATTATATTTTTAATTATTTTAAGAGATAGTCATGGAAACTAGAGAGATTGCTTGCCAGGTAAGCACTTTACCTACCTTGTCATGCATAGGGCCCAGATTCAAGCCCTGGAAGCACACTGAAGTTACTATTGCATCTGAAAAAGCTATGGCATTGTGGTGTCCCTTCTTCTCCTTCTAGCTCTCTCTCTTTTTTTATATTTATTTATTTATTTTCCCTTTTGTTGCCCTTGTTGATTTTTATTCTTGTTGTAGTTATTGTTGTTATTGATGTCGTTGTTGTTAAATAGGACAGAGAGAAATGGAGAGAGGAGGGGAAGACAGAGAGGGGGAGAGAAAGACAGACACCTGGAGACCTGCTTCAACGCCTGTGACTCCCCTGCAGGTGGGGAGCCGGGGCTAGAGCTGGGATCCTACACCCGTCCTTGCGCTTTGTGCCATGTGTGCTTAGCCAGCTGTGCTACCGCCTGACTCTCTATCTCTTTTTATCTGAATGCAAAAGCAACCCAAGAGTGGTGAAATTATGTGCATGCATGAAGTCCTGGAATGGCAACAGTAACAAAACAAACCAAGAAAAATAAAATACAAACCCACCTGTGATGAATATGGTACGATCCCACTCATAAACAGAAGTTGAAAAATAAGAACAGAAGGGAAAATACAAAGCAGAACTTGGACTGAGTATTGCACCAAAGGACAGGACTCTGGGGTGGGAGGGAGTGTTCAGGTCCTAGAACATGATGATAGTGGAGGAGGACCTAGGGAGGGGTGCTAGAGCGTTATGTGAAAAACTGAGAAATGTTACACATGTACAAACTACTGTATTCTACTGTTGACTGTAAGTCATTAATCCCCCAATAGAGGAAAAAAATACCTGTGATTATTAGCTATATCTGCATGATATTAAAATTTCTGTCACTTTAGAAAAATCAATGCTTTGGAGGTAGTTATGCAGACACTATTTTTAAGAATTTTTTTATTTTTTAAATATTTATTTTCCCTTTTGTTGCCCTTGTTGTTTTTCACTGTTGTAGTTATTATTGTTGTTATTGATGTCATCATTGTTAAATAGGACAGAGAGAAATGGAGAGAGGTGGGGAAGACAGAGAGGGGGAGAGAAAGACAAGACACCTGCAGATCTGCTTCACCGACTGTGAAGCAGCTCCCCTGCACGTGGGGAGCTGGGGCTCGAACCGGGACTCTTATGCCAGTCCCTGCACTTGGCTCCACCTGCGCTTAACCCGCTGCGCTACCGCCCAACTCCCTATTTTTAAGAATTTAAAAAGAACTTTGGAGTCAAGATTTTAAAAAATAAACATACTAAACAAAATTTTTAAAGTTTTTATTTATAAAAAGGAAACACTGGCAAAAAAAACAAAAACAATCAAAAACCTTGGATAAGAGGAGTGCAACTCCACACAATTCCCACCATCAGAACGCTGTATCCAATCCCTCCCCTGACAGCTTTTCTATTCTTTATCCCTCTGGGAGTATGGACCCAGGGTCATTATGGGATGCAGAAGGTGGAAGGTCTGGCTTCTGTAATTGCTTCCCCCCTGAACATGGGCATTGGCAGGTCGATCCATACTCCCAACCTGTCTCTCTCCTTCCCTAATGGGGAAGGGGTCTGGGGAAGCGGGGCTCCAGGACACATTGGTGGGGTCATTTGTCCAGGGAAGTCCAGTTGGCATCATGTTAGTATCTGGAAACTAGTGGCTGAAAAAATAGTTAACAAATAAAGCCAAAATTTATCGACTAATTATGAACCTAAAGGCTGGAATAGTTCATACGAAGAGATGGGGAGGGGGTCTCCATTTTGTAGATAGTTAGTAGTAGATATTTTAGTTATATTCCAAAGAACCCATGAGTATAATAGTTTTTTTTTTTTATTTTCCTGAGCCAGACATCTGATATGCAGGTGGATCCAAGTTATTGTCTGGGGAGATGATGTCATGGCTGGAAAAAGGACCAGAAAGGTGGATCAGGGAAGAGAGTAGCTCCCAAATATGGGAAAGGTGTATAAATATTGTTGACTGTAAACCCCATCGAGTTGATCTGTTCTGGGGCCCATTTTCAGCTTAGGAGCCCATGTGACCTCTGCATTCCTGTAGATCTGAGCTCACATTCTATGGTCATGAGTAGGAATGTTCCAAGCTGCCCCAATTTCAAGATCCATCTTCCTCAGGTGGAAGATAGAGTATGTTGACCAGCCTCCTGAGATTCCCAAACAGACATGACAGGCCTAGACCTCAAATAGGTCCCTCTCTCCATTGTCACTGTTCATCTCTATCAGGATCAACACAATAGACCCCTTTGTGGGCCCCCATAGGGTCTTGCCCTCAACGTGGATCAACAACAATTTTAAGATGTGTTTTAAATGTGTGTGTGTGTGTGTAGGTATGTGTGTTTGTGTGTATGTGAAAAAGAGACTATTCACTATTCTCTTATTTCTATTAAAATAATAAAAAAGTCTCATAAAGATTTTTAGGTCTATGTCATCATCCTACCAACAATAATTACAGACAAGAAAAGAAAAACACCCTTCAACTCCCTTCCCAGAGGATTAATAAGGTGGAAAAGTGTAACCTTGGGTTTGGAAGGAATTTTAAAGCACATAGAGAAAGTCTTCCATAGATTGATTATTAATTACTGTTTTCATTGAATTCCACTGCTCAAATTAGTCTATGATGTAATGAGAATGTCTTGTCTTGTATTTTGACTTTCTGCAGCAGTATTTATTTTTTCTTCCTGGAAAGTTTCGCATAAAATCTTGAGTCAGAAAAACTATTTTCCTTGTCAGTCAGTAAATTTCAAGCTTCTAAAGAAGTTAAAATGTTTACTAGACTTTATCTAGAGATGTAATAAAATCAACAGGGTCTGTATTCCCAGGTCCATTACACAAAACTGAGATTGGAAGCTTTGTTGCCATTTTATTATGTGTTGGGAACAAGTAAAATACAAGCCTGCGTATAGAAAATGATTCTAACATCCCATAGAAGTCAGGGCTGTAGGTAATCAAATGCACACTTTTGCAGTACAGGTTTTCTGAGTACTTATTCTGAACTTTGAAAAGCTGTCCAAAACAATCTCACATTCATATACCTGTCCACATAATAAACAAGTCAGAACATTTACAAGACATGATATTTCTCTTTATACAACTTGCAAAAACACAGCTCGAAGCTTAAGTTGTAATGAAAAGGAATTTGGAGCAGCTGATTTCAGGGAGTTATAAAAACAACCCAACCTTCTGCCCCAAGGTATAAAAAATATGCAGAGTCTGCACTGCACTTCAGGCATCAGGACAAGTCATTCTGCCTCTAAGTGTGAGCAACCAATTCCAAAGCAGAATAAAGGGAGAAATAAATGTGGAGATCTGTAAGCTGGTGAGGTGAATAACATCTGTATTACAAAATCACTAATTCTGTCCTTTAGCAACTTCCTTGAGATTACTTTATATATACATTGTTGGCACTGTTGTTATTGGCACTGGGTCTGCACTACTCTGAGCCAGTATTTTTCTCAGAGAGAGGGACAGAAATAGAGCGAGAGAAGGAAAGATACCACAGTGCCAGAGTTTCCCCCTGTTCTGTGGAGGCAGGGCTTGAATCTATGTGGTGCATGTGACAAAGTAGACGCACTATTCAGGTGAGCTACCTTGCCCATTCAATTATAAATTTTTTTTTGGTCTTGTTTTGTTTTCAATAGAGGATAGGAAACAGAGAGTGAGCGGGAGAAGGAAGACAGAGTGGAAAGACCTGCAGTACCCTATCACTGTTCATAAGCTTCCCCCTGCAGACAGGGATGGGGCTTGAACCTGGGCCACTGCACACAGTAACCACCACCTGGCCGCTTGCCTGCCCAATGTATATAATTTTTGAAACATTTAGAAGAAGTGGAATACATATTACTACTTTTATATGGGAAGAACCTCCCTTTACTGCTCCTACCTATGTGGACCTTCTCATGAAGACAGAGGAGGCATAGTATTAGACCTCCCTCTGTGTCCTGGAATCTCCCATGTGACACAGGGGTTAGAACACAGAATCTTAAAAAAAAAAAAAAAAACACAGAATCTTGGGGAGTGGAGCCAAGATAGTGGCTTGGAGACAACACCTGGGGTGAGCTCTGCAAGGAAGCTGCTTTCAACCTGGGAATCTTGGCCACCAGGTTCCAAATGCCATGATACTTCCTTGGGCAGAGGACCCCAGCATGTGTCTTGGAAACCTGCCTCCCCAGATCCCTGCCCCACGAGGGAACGAGACAGGCTGGGAGTATGAACTGACCTGCCAGTGCCCATGTTCAGCGGAGAAGCAATTACAGAAGTCAGACCTTCTACCTTCTGTACCCCACAATGATCCTGGGTCCATACTCTCAGATGGATAAAGAATAGAAAAGATATCAAGGGAGGGGATTGGATATGGAGCTCTGAAGGTGGGCATTGTGTGGAAATGTACCCCTCTTACCCTATAGTTTTGTTAATATTTCCATTTTATAAATAAAAAAATTAAAAGAACACAGAATCTTAAGAAAAAAATGTGTTCTTATTTTGGATACCTAAGTGAAAAAAAAATCATGTGCTATATTCCTTTAAGACAATTGTTAAGAATATGATGAATATAGTTGCATTTTAAAAGAAATAACAATTACTGACTGCTTCCTAGATAGCTAGCATTGTTCTCACTACCTGTATGCATTCTCACTTAATCCTCCAATCCCTAGGAAGTAGAATCTATCATTCCTCTTTTTAACAGATGAGGAAATGGAGGCAGAGGCACTACACTACAAAGATCACGGTGCTGGGATTTCAGTCTAGGCAGCTGAACTCCAGTATTTGTGCCCTGAATTTCTGTGTCATTTTGTCTTTATGTCCTGTATTTATAGCTGACAGTTTAGGCTTCAGTCAATTCCTTCTGAGTCCTGACTACTACTTTTTTATATAAAATTCTCTCGATATTTAATAAACATAAATATACAATTAAAAACAAGTAAAAGTACAAGCTATAGACTTAGAGAAGATGTTTGCATATTTTATATTATGCAGAAGACTTGGGTTCAGAACATACCAAAAGAAAATTCAGCAATGTCAAAAGAAAAATAAGTAAATATGTGAGCGAAAAAACCTGGACATGTACTACAGCAAGACTACTACAGACTCACTAGAGATTAAGAAAATACAATTAGAACTGCAATGGAATGATATTGTACTATCAAAACAAAAAAAAGCAAAAGAAACAAGCCCTGATAATGCAACGTTACCAAATGCTGGAAGGATGTAGAATATCTTTAATTCATACACTTTTTGTCAGAATAGAAATGACTCAGTTCCTTTAAAAATCAGTCTGATCTATCAGGGGAGGGGATGGGATATGGAGTTCTGGTGGTGGGAATTGTGTGGAGTTGTACCCCTCTTATCCTGTGGTTTTGTCAATGCTTCCTTTTTATAAATAAATAAATAAAAACAAAATTTTAAAAATCAGCCTGGTGGTTTATGTTTTTTCCTTTTTCTGTGACAGCAGGGACTGAATTAGGGGTTCTCTGTGTGTATGTTATTTACTTTTTAGTTACTTTTAATGGCAGACATATATACCAACATGTGACTCAGAAAACCCACCTGGTGTCATTGAGCTTTATCATCAGATGTGAGTAAAGCAACTTTGTCAACGATTAATGACCACCGACTTACTCTGGAAAACACTGGCCTTTAAACCCCCTACTTCCAGGTGACTCAGAAATGACGCAACCCTTTTCCTAAACCCAGCACTCCACCCAAATTAGTTGACTAGCACATCTCAGTACAGGAAACAAAGAGGGCTTTGTATTTTTCTTCTTCGTTTCTCCTTCTTTCCCTCCTAAACTCCAGCCCAAGCACCACATGAAGTGTCTGTGTGCTTGCTTTAAAAATATATATTTATTTACTTAGTTGAGATAGAGAAAAATCGAGAGAAGGGAGAGACACCTGCAGCTTTCCCCCTACAGGTGTGGACTGGGGGCTTGAACCCAGGTCCTTGAGAACTGTAACATGTGCGCTTAACCAGGTGCACCACTACTTGACCCCTAGATTTGGAATTCTGCAAATTTGGCACCATCTACACCATCTGAATGTTGTTCCCGGAGTTGGGCGGTAGCGCAGCGGGTTAAGCACAGGGGCGAAAAGTGCAGGGACCGGCATAAGGATCCCGGTTTGAGCCCTTGGCTCCCCACCTGCAGGGGAGTCGCTTCACAGGTGGTGAAGCAGGTCTGCAGGTGTCTATCTTTCTCTCCCCCTCTCTGTCTTCCCCTCCTTTCTCCATTTCTCTCTGTCCTATCCAAGGACGACATTAATAACTAGAACAATAAAACACGGGCAACAACGCCCAACTCCCTATTTTGAAGTTTTGCTCTCTTCTCCTTCATTTCTGCCTTGCTTGCCTCATTCCAGAAATTCGGGGTTGCCCTTGTTCCCATCACTGTCATCAGTCCCCAGCAGACAGAAAGGCTAAGATGCCCCAAAATGCATCAGTTGCCTCTGACAAAAATACAAATCAGCCCTCTTCACCTCTCCAAAAATCTGACTCTGTACTGTGTTGAATGAGAGACACTAGTCAAGTAACAGACCAGTAAATGGCTGTCTGCTTAAGTTACCTTCATCTCATTAGAGGAAAGCCCTCTGGGAGCACGCAGATTGGGAGCCCAGGGGCAGGTGCATGTCCTTCACAGATGTCAGCTGTGATGTGACTCTTGGCTCCTGCCTTTTGATCAGGGGCTCCTTGATGACTATAATTAATAACACGGTGTTGCATATTTTAAAGTTGCTAGGAGAACGGATCTTAAAAGTTCTAGGACCGGAGAGGTAGCTCAACGGGTAGAGTGGACCGCTTGCTGCCAGTATTGTACCGCATTAATATACATTTCATTGAGCTCCATTGGCTCTCCGATGTAAGAGATCCGAACTCAACCTGATAATCTAAATTTTGAGCTCGATTTAGTGGAAATCCTGTAATAGGACTCCCAGTTTGCAGCATCAAAAGGCCAGAAATGAAGGTGGCAGCGATTTCTAGCGTCCCAGGTTCTCAGCAGGCCCTTTAGCCCAGGGCTGCACAGCTGAGGCCTTTGGGAAGTTTATACAAATCGTCCGTTTTGGTGACCAGGTGGTGGCGCACCCGGTTAAGCGCACAGACTACAAATTGTCCATTTTTTCTTTACTTTTTTTTTTTTTTTAAATTGTCAATTTAACACACATCCAGCACGGGAAATGAACGGAAGCCTCCAGAATCGCCCCTGCCTCAGGATCTATTAGAGGGTGTGACACCCCGCCCCGTCGGCTGTACGGGCCTCCAGGGTCGCGGCCGCGCGCGCAGGCGTTCTGGGGTGCTGGCAAGGAACGGGGCCGCGCTCCCCCTTCAATCTGGCCAATCACGCCTCTGCCGCCTCCTCTTTAGGTCCTGCCCCTCTGACGCTCGGTTTGCTAAACCGCATGCGCAGATCCGCCGATTCAGGCGCTGGGCGTAGCCGAGTCGCGCGCGTCAGTTAATTCAGCCAATCGTGCGTCGCTTCCCGGTCTTGTGAGGCTCCTCCCCCGAGACTGACGGGCTCACGTTTGCCAGCTAGGCGCGTTTCCTGCGCGGTGGGCATGGCGGAGGGAGGTAGTGTTCTGGGTGGCGAATGTGGGACCCTGAGATCGGGGCTCCCTTTGGTGCTTGCTTGTGGTGTCGAGTAGCGCTGTGTTCACGGGGTCCGGGGACTTCTTCTCAAGTTCATGCCCGGCTTAGGAGCGGTGTGGGGTTTCTAAACCGCCGGAGCGGAAGGGAGCCCCTCCACACTCGCGCAAAGCGGGTGCTGTTGTTTGGGGAGACGGACCGGTGACTAAGGACTCAGGCCGGCGGACCTGTCTTGCCTCTTGTAGCCCCCGTGCCTCAGAGTCGTTGTTTCTGATCACACGGCATCCAGGGTTTTGGGGAGGTGGAGTGGCAGCAGATCTGATTTGGGGGCTGGACTGACGAAGTCAAAGGACACCCCCCCCCCCCCCCCCCCGCCTTTCCCAGGTTGTTCTCCCTCTGTCCTTGCTCGGGCCCAGGCTCTGAGGGCTTTGTGTTCGATGGCGCGCGAGTGGGCCGCCGGCTTCCCTGACGCTCGCTCGCTCGCTCGCTCGTGGGGCGGACGGCTGGCTTGGTGCAGGGAGGCCATGGGGAGTGCACGACGCAGGATGAGCCCGCCTGGGCGCAGTCTGTGAACCACCACAGACAGACCGAAAAACGAAGAAGAGGCGTGGGCTAATGCGGTTTCTGTCTCTTTGTTTTGTTTGCTAGATGTAAATCAAGATTTGATTTTCGAGATGGGAAGCCCGTCATCGGGCTCAGCCGTGATTTCGCCCAGCACCCCCCGGGCCTGTGTCCCCCCATCTCCACAGACGAGTAGTAGTTCAAGAAAGCAAGTACGGAAATAAAATGAGCTCTTCCGTGGGCCCGTGGGGAATTTCTAACTGTGCTTTAGTGCTGTGGAAATATTTTAAGTCAGTGTAGCATTAGTGAGCAAGTGCTTAAGTATTTATTACTTTTTTTTTTCATTTTTCTCCCCCTTTATGGGGGTTTGTTTTACATTCGACAGTAAACACAATAGTTTGCACATGCATAACATTTCTCAGTTTTCAACATAACAAACAACCCCCACTAGGTCCTCTGCCATCGTTTTCCAGGACCTGTACTCTTCCCCCCACCCACCCCGGGAGTCTTTTACTTTGGTGCAAAACACCAACTGCAGTCCTATTACTTTTATGTTTTCAGCCCAAGGTGGTGTGCTCACCTCTGCCTTCTCAAACCTCCCCCCTCCCATTTTTATCTCACACTAGTTGTATTTGTTTAGTTTTAGGTTGGCGGATTACAGCATCCAGATTGAGGAAGCATGCGTGCAACATGAAGGCTTTTGATGGCAGGATCTAGATCTTTAATTTTTTCTTCTGAGGTACTGCCAGTAGTGCCCGCATATGCTAGTTGCCGAGTAAATGTTTGTGATTACAGAAATAAGGGTCTTGGTATATTTTTTTAAGTGTTAAATTTGCTAAAGTAAAAAAAAAGGGACTTGCAGGAATTAAAGACCATTTTGTGGTAGTATTAGATAGATGGGGACAGAAAGCCATCTAGTGGTGTCTGTTGTAGAGATGTAAAGTCTTTATTTCTAGTAGATTTACTTAACATTGTGTTTGGTTTTGGTAAGCACTTCATGTTTTATGTTTTTCAGCCTATGAGTGCAACACTGAAAGAAAGATTAAGGAAGTCAAAGTCTTCATTCAATTCGTATTACAGTGTGGTTAAACGTCTTAAAGTAGATGAAGAGAACCAACAGGCCTTTTTGGAGAAACCAGCATCTTTAACAGAAGCAAACTCTTTGAAATTTGAAGAAAATGCTAGATGCATGGACAAAGAATTTGAAGAAAGCATAGGTTTGAGTGGTACTTCAAGGACTATCAGCCCATGTGAATCTAAACCAGTTGACACTGGCTCATGTAGTGCGCTCCAAAATGATTTGGTGAATGAAAATCTTCTCAAACAAGCATTAAGGGAAGAAAAAGCGAAACTATTGAAACAGGTTGAGGAGAAAGAAGACCTTCTTCGGAGGCTAAAATTAGTCAAAATGTACAGATCAAAGGTGAGAAAAGTTTCAGAACCATTGCATAGCATTTCATAGAAGAGCAATAGGTAACCAAAAACTTAGTTACTAATAACTTTGACTCAAACATAACTTACAGCTTTCTCATGAAGTAGAACACTAGGTACGACTTTGTGAAAGTTTCAGCTCACATTGAATAGGGAACTGAAGCTCTTCTCTCATGTTTTACCTATATCAGGGTTAGAGCTATTAAACAGTAGATGGAAGTACAGTGAGAATACAAGTGACTTGACAGTGAATGAATAAAAAATTGGCCAAGTACAATACAGCGTTTTAGTCATCGGACTGGGCAATTTTACACATCTAGTAGAGAGCACACGTTACCATGAGCGAGGGCCCAGGTGCAAGCCCCTGGCCCTTACTTGCAGGAGTATGCTTCACTATCTCCCTGTCTCCCCCTTCACACTCAGTTTCTCTCTGTCTCTATCAAAAACAAAGTTCTAATAATAATCCTATATTCTTATAGAGTATTACAGTGTTCCCGGTGCTTTTTTTGAGACAGCAACAAATACATTAGGTTTTCAATATCAACCTAGATAAATAGAATTTGGGCACATGGAAGAAGATGGTCATTACCTGTATCATTCATGTGTAATGGAACTGCTTCCCCTTAGCATGTGGAATAAGTTAGAGGTGTTTTTTTTTAATTTTATAATTTCTAAGTGTAACTAGAATTTTGATGAGCTAATGAATGCTGACAAATAATTGTATTTGAATACTATCATTTTTTTATGTACAGCTGTTTAATAGAGGAAGAAAATGACTTCCCTGTTGTACTCTTGTTTCTCTACATAGTTCTTTTCTCTTTGATTCCTTGAGATTTCTGTAGTAAGGGTAAGGATGGCTCCGAAAATAAGCGTAAAACTGACTTTGAGTGATATCTTAAACCATTCTTTTTTGCCACCAGGGTTATCACTGGGGCTCAGTGTTTCCACGATAATACATTGTTCCCATCACTCCTGGTGGCCTTTCTTCTCCTTGTCCTTTTTCCTGCTCCTTCCTCTTTCTTTGATAGGACAAAGAGAAATTAAGAGGGGAAGAGGAGATAGAAAGGGAGAAACAGACACCTGCAGCACCATTTTATCGCTCATGAAGCTCCCACCCCAAGCCCCTGCAAGTGGGGGACTGGAGGCTTGAACCTGGGTCCTTGCTCATGATAAAATGTGTACTCAACCAGTTGTGCTACCTCCTGGTACCCTCTAACCATTCCTCTTAAAATCACCCTATTTTCACTGGATTAAAGTTCCATTCATGTTGAAATGTTACCTTTTATACCTATCAGCTGAATTAACAGTTTTCATTGAGTGTGTTAAAATAGGATGTTTATCTGGATATTAACATACATATATGTTTTTGGTTTTTCCTGTTTCAGAATGACCTGTCTCAGTTACAGTCACTAATAAAGAAGTGGAGAAGCTGTAGCCAACTGTTGCTTTATGAGCTACAGTCCGCTATGTCTGAGGAGAAGAAACTCAGCCTTACTCAGTTGATAGACCACTATGGTTTAGATGATAAATTGCTACACTATAACAGACATGAAGAAGAGTTTGTGGATGTTTAATTCTTTTTTTTTTTTTTTCCTCCAGACTGCCTTTGCTAATGACACTAATTAAAAGATACTTATACATTTTGAAGGGGAAATATAAACCTTCAGCGTTTAGAGAAAGGTATCCTCTCATCAGCTTTAGGGCACTGTTACATCAATTAAGATCAATTAACTTTTTAAAAATAAATTTGCCAAGGAAAAACTGGTAATTAAAAAAATGAAAAAAAAACTATTAAAATATTTTGGACCATTCTGGAAGTGAGCTTTAATTTTTTATTTGCTGTGTTAAATATTTAAATGTTAAATAATTCAATCCGGTGAATATCTAAATCAAAACTGGTCTAACAATGCTAGCCTTTCTCCTGTTTGTGACTCTTGTTTCTATCCACTTGCTACATAATTCAGTGTAGATGATGTAGCAGGTTATTAACATGTTCACAGTATTTGTTTCTTGTATCCTTATGTCATATAGTGAAATGGCCACCTGTTTCTTAATAAAGCCATGTAATCCTCATGTCCCACATCTAAACGTACATTTTACATACACCTGCATTTCTGGCTTTGTGAAAACAGATTAAACTAGGAGTTAATAGTCCTCTTAAGTTTCTGACTGTGCAGTACCTGTCACCCTGATCTTACACAAATAAGACTCAAGCTGGCCCACTCCTGAAAATCTAAAATGATGTTTAGGGAAAGAAACCCCCATTTCATGGCTGGAGATGTTATATGTAAACGTGGAAGCAGGAGCACTGTTCTTAAAGTCAAGAGTTGTCCTTACAGTGAAAGGTAAAAAGATGGAGAGAAAATTTTATGGGTCAGTGACTGGTTCTAGTTTCCAGTACTTGAGAATTCACTGTTTTGGAGGCCTTTTACCTGCTAAGACAATTTTTATTTTTTTATCTTGGGTGGGGGAACTAGGGGTGGAGAGGTGATGCACCTGCTTAAGCACATACATTACAGTATGCAAGGACCTGGGCTCAGCTCCCCCCGCCCCCAGTCCCACCTGCAAGGAGCAAGCTTCACAAGTGGTGAAGCAGAGCTACAGGTGTCTCCTTCCCTCTCAATCTCTGGCAGTCTATCCAATAAATAGAATTTTTTTAAAAGTTTAATAAGAGAAAACTAGACTGGCAAACTAACTCATCTTTATACTATGCCTGCTTTGGTGCTGTGCTATCGTTCCTTCTCTCCCTCTCTCTCTGCTTCTAGCTGAGAAACTTGACCCAGAATGATGAAGTTGTGGCAGCCACACAAAAAAGTAGCTACTAACCTGAATCTACCCCCCTACCGTCTGCCCAAGTGTGCCCCACATTTATCCCAGTTCCTCTCTATAATCAGGAACTTGTTCTTGCATGTGTTCTAATTGTTAGTGTCATGTGGTAAACGCCACCACACACACACACGCACACACTTTCTTTACTTAGCCCCAGAAGATGCGCAGGACTGACATGGGCTTCTTTCTCCCTAGGATTCCTTAGATGGAAACCTCTGAGAAGCTGTCTTATGTCTGCCTACCAATCTGCATCACACTGGCTCATGCAGAGACCCTAAATGTGGCAGGGGTGGAGATTTGCTGGTGGTACTGCCATTCAGGTGTGTAAATGTGCAGCATCTAGATCTCCAGGTGCAGCAGGCCTCTGCTGACTGGTGGGTGGGGCTTATGGAAGAGTTCTGGGGCCGCTAGACACCTGTGAGGTAGTCCTTGAAATTAATTTCTATTGAGGGTTCTGGTGTCTCTATACCTGGTAGAAAGCACGTTTTTCAGTTAAATCTCACCTCCATTTAACAGGATACATTTATTACAAACTAGGATTTCACATTTCTAGTCATTACAAATGAAAGCAAGGAGACCAAGAGACAGCTCGCCTGGTAGGGTGTGTACCTGCAGATGCATGAATCCTACCTTAAAGCCCACCACTGCATGGCACTAGGGAGGACTTGGGCGTGATGGAGCAGTGAAGTGGGCTTCCTTTCTGCTCCCATTTCCTGCCAATGTCTAAATTATGAAAAACTGGCCTAGGAGTAGTGGAAATTGCACATGAGCAGGGTCATGGTGTGACAAAAACAACCAAAACAACAATCCATTTAATATGATCCTTGCTTTGCATCAGTTTTTAAGTACTGTCAACTCATTTGAATATCTTAAAGATCAAAATCCCTAGTCTTAAACTTTTATTTTTTTCCTGTTTGTTGCTCTTATTGTTTATCATTATTATTGTTATTGCTGTCATAGTTGTTGGACAGGACAGAGAAATCGAGAGAGGAAGGGAAGACGGGGAGAGAAAGATACCTGCAGACCTGCTTCACTGCCTGTGAAGCAACCCCCCTTCAGGTGGGGAGGGAGGGATGTAGAGAGGGGAAAAAAGATACCTGCAGCATTGCTTCAATACTGGTAAAGCTTCCCTCTTAATTTCTCTCTGTCACTATCCAATAAATAAAATGTTTTTTAAAAGTGCTGCTGCTAGAATATAATTTAGGGACAGGCTGATAGTCTGCTCTGTAATTCTTCAGAGTGGAAGCATTCAAGATTGATTTTTCAACACCTCTCCTGTCCTGAGCTGGAGGGAGATTAAAACTCTAACTCCACATCAGGTGGTTGGTTCTAGCAACCTCTTGAAATTCCTAGGGGTTCGGAAGCTTTGCATCAAAAATGGGGTCAAAGGTCAATTATGTATGTTTTTTTATTACACACATAAAATAAAAGTAATTTTCTCTTTTGCTAAATCCTGTTGGTTAGGGCACAAAATTGAGTTCCGTTACCAACAAATGAATTGTAGAGGGTTATGTTTCTGAAGAAGAAAAATATATTGTAATTTATAAGTGACTGAAGTCTTGGTAAACAATTCATTTTGCTTTCATTACTAGAATGGGATAATCTTAAGCATTATGAAAATATTGCTTTATGATTATAGAGAAATGCTTACTGAAGAAAATTTGCAAAATGTAGAAAAAGCCCAACATAAAAATCACTATAACTTCATAATTTTGGGGGCAATTTTATAAAATTAGAAATGCAGGTTGTAGAACCCTACCCCACTAGGGAAAGGTAGAGACAGGCTGAGGGTATGGATCAACGTGTCAATGCCCATGTCCCGTGGAGAAACAATTACAGAAGCCAGACCTCCCACCTTCTGCTCCCCATGATGATTTTGGGTCTGTGCCCCCAGAGGGATAAAGAATAGGGAAGCTTCCAATGGAGGGGATGGGATATGGCACACTGGTGGTAGGAATTGTACCCCTCTTATCCCGCAATCTTGTTGATCAGTATTAAGTCACTAATATTAATTTTTAAAAATAAGTTGAAAAGTAAGAAAACACAAAGCAGAACTTGGACTGGGTTTGGTGTATTGCACCAAAGTAAGAGACTGGGGTTGGAGGGAGGGCTCAGGTCCCGGAACATGATGGCAGAGGAGGACCTAGAGGACTTTGAATTGTTATATGGAAAATAGAAATGTTGACTGTAAACCGTTAACGCCCAATAAAGGGAAAGGAAAAAAAAATGCTGGTTGTGACAAAGACTAACCTGTAATTAAGACTTTCTATATTACTAGTGTGTAAATAATCCTGATCAAATTGAATGAAATAGACCCTGATACATTTTGATTATTAATCATTCTTGCATAAGACTAATCCATATTTTATACATTTATTCATGCAGAACATTCTTCTAATGATTAAGGCTAAAATAAAAATAAAGTAATTTGCTATTATAATGCAACCAAGAGGAGATTCCACTTGAATTCCTTGATGTATAAGGTAAACCACTGTAGTCGATGTTTTTAATGATTAATTTGACAGGTCCACCAGTATTTTTACATTTGAATAAGAGCAGGAAATGTCTTCATCCTTAATCTTTCAACTTCAGCCTGCAGTACTGAAATCTGTTGAGCTTGTTCTTTTGAAATATGTGTTAATTTTTGTTGCTGCATCAAGTTTTCATATCGTTCTTGGGTGATCTTCTCACAAGTCAGTTTAGACCCTACCTCCCCAAAAGAGAAATTAGTGGTATTTTTAGCTATACTTTGAAATACAGAAATAGCACGTAGAATCAGTTGAACATATGGGAAAGTGCTGTTCATTTTGTAATTAATGTATACATCTTAAGAATAATGATTCTTTTTTTTGGAGGGGAAGTGAGGAACTTACCCAGGCAGGATTAGCACATTATGTCCTACCGCTGAGTCCTAGACTAATTGCCCCCTTTATTTTCCACAGCTGGGGTCTTGCCCGCCTACAGTTTCACCATGTCAGGTTGCATCCTCATTCAGATAGGAAGACACAGAGAAAGGGGGAGATACCACAGCACTGAAATACTATTATTATTTATTTTCCAGCACACTGCTCAGCTCTGGTTTATGGTGATTCTGGAGATTGAACCAGGAAACTCAAGAGCCTCAGGTATGAAATTGTTTACATAACCACTGTGCTATCTCCTTAGGCTGGGCCATGATTTCTTCTTTTTTGTCTCCAGGGATGGATATCACTGGGGCTCAGTGCCCGCACTGTGAATCCACTGTTCCTGGAGGCTATTTTTTCCCCTTTTGTTGCCCTTGTTGTTTATCGTTGTTGTTGTTATTGTTGTCGTTGTTGTTGGATAGGACAGAGAGGAATTAAGAGAGGAGGGGAAGACAGACAGAGGCGGAGAGAAAGATAGACACCTGCAGACATGCTTCACCGCTTGTGAAGCGACTTCCCTGCAGGTGAGGAGCTGGAGGCTCGAACCGGGATCCTTAGGCCAGTCCATGCAATTTGCATCATGTGTGCTTAACACACTGTGCTACCAATCGGCCCCTTATGATTACTTTTAAAGATACAGTTAAGGGGCAAAAAGAAAAAATTAAAAAAAAAAACAAACTTACCCACTGCATTACAGATGTCTTTTCTTTCTGAGACTGCCACCAACTCCTCTCGTACATTGCAGCTTAAATGATAATTTGCTATATCTTTTTGATTACTGAACTTTCCCAATTTTTTAAGTATTTTTTTACAATTCTCCACATTCTTTTTGTGGGTCTGATACCATACAGAAGGAAGTTTGAAAAAATATTATTTTTTTTATAAAGTCATTGTGGTTTAAATTGTTTACCAACATTATATCACCATATATCTAGAGCCTAAAATAATGTCTATACTGAAGTAATTACTTAAGTTATTTGTTGAAAGGCAGACTGGTATAAACATCTCCCCCTCTTATCTGCAAGGGAATATGTCCACCCCCACTCTAGCGAATACCTGAAACTGTGGGTAGTACTAAACCTTGAATTTAGTGTGTTTCCCCTATACATGCATAAGTATCTATGACAGAGTGCAATTTTATGAATTTAGACATTGCAAAAGATATCAGTCATTATAAAGTCGAATAAATATAACAGTTTGCTATTAAATGAGTTAAGTGAGTGTAGTCTCTTTCTCAAAATGTTTAACATATATTGCAATTTTGAACCATGGTTGACTGAATAAATAAAACTGGCACAGTAAATTGTTGTTAATAGGGGTTACTGTATGTTAGTGCCACCATTTAGAAAACAATCTTGCAATAGTTTTATAGCTAAAGAAAAAAAAAAAAGCACAAAGTCCTGAGATTTCTTTGCTTCCATTTAACACCTACTATATAATAAAAATTTGTTAGGTAGTTAAAGCCTCTTTACAATGCCAGGGAAAGACCAGTAACATTTCTATTACACAAGTCATCATCAAATAGGAAATTCATGTGTGCTCAGTTATTTCCAAGATTTTTGCTATTAATTGTAAATTAATATTAAGAGAAGCTGTTCCAGTCTATTGGATGTGGTTACTAAGACACTATCTAGGAGCACTAATTAAATCCTGGATATCAACAAAGGACCAAGATTTTGTTAATTTCTGTCTGGATTCGTGATCTGAAGCACAGTTACTTTATCAAATCATTACAACTGATGGAATTATAATGATCAATATCATTGATACTTACCTTATCTAAAACAGCAATAGTTTGTTCCATTATCCCAATCTGAATGGCAATCAGACTGTCATAGTTTGGTTCATTTAGATACTTTAAGACAAAAAAAATATATATATATATATATATATATATATATTTAAGGATCCTTTCCCCCCTATTTCCTTCAATAGATATTTTCAAAATATTGTTAGTTTTTTTTGTTTGTTTGTTTTTCATTAAAAAGGTCTAACTAAAGTGAGATAAGCCATAAACAAGAAAGCTAAATACTGGCTTATCTCACTCATAGACAGAATTTAAGATACAAGGACAGAAAAGGGAAATAAAGTAAAATTTGGACTGGGTATGGAATATTGCACCAAAGCAAAGGGCTCTGAGGTGGGGGGTAGAGAATAGGCTGAGGGGGGTTTGGGTTCTTGATACATGATGGTAGAGAAGGACTTAAATAGGAGGTGAGAGTGTTTTGCAGACACCTATTGTGGGGAAATGAGGAGTGGTAGCCATGAGTCAATAGCAGTACAATAAAATGTAAAAACAAACACAACCCCTAAAATGAAAATAGATTTAAGTTTTGTGCCATTTACTTATATCTAGCCACTGATACATTCATGCACTAATAATTACAGATGTCTGAAATTTATTTTTTCATTCAGCTCCCAAATAGTAAATGTCTCAGTGAATCCTGTGTTAGCAGTTAAATGAAGACAATGAAGGAGATAAAAACTAGACAAGAGATCTAGCCTTCAAAAAACAGAACATGGAGACTTCCGGAGGCAAGGCTATGGAGCAGCAGCAGCTGTGTTTCTCTCCTCTCCCAGGTCAACTAGAAATACCAAGGGAGATCATCTGGAACCACACCAAGACAGGACTAGATAGATTTCAGGAACCAAATAACCGGTGAGTGCAAATACATGTGGCTCATGGACAAAGAGGAGCCTAGGGAGAGATTAAGTGGCTGGCAATATCTGGCAGTTTACCTGTTGAGAGACCACCTCCAGTCTGTTTCACCAACACAAAGATGGCTGAAAGGAGGAGAAGACTCACCAAATGCAACTGTGAGTCTCCACTGCTACTGCCCTTAGAAGCTGTAGCAGCAGAAGGGAGGCCCTGTGCTGACACTAGGGAACAGAGAACTAACCAGGAAACTAGGAGAAGATCTATACCTTGGTGGCCTAGTGGTGGGGCTGTGAGAATCTCTTTGCAAAACCATTGTATTACCTCTGCCCCACCCTGCTTTATCTCTTGGTCAGGAGTGAAGGATTAAGTTAAGAAGCTTACTTATAGTTTAAAATCCCTCAGGCTCCCATAGCCTACAGGGAAGATAAAGAACAAAAGAGGCTTTTAAACCATTGAGCTCCAACTCAGGGATTAAGATAATATCGAAACAACTGTCAATTTCCACAACTGTGAAAGTACCTTACTTAGACACAGGTCAATTCAGGCAACAGTGATCAGTAATTTGAAAAGTACTGAGAGAGGGACCTCATACATAATATATAGAATGATTAAACTAAAAGAAGAAATACTGGAGAAATGAACCAGGACAAGAGTCCAGCTAAAAGCCCCCCAAAGGTTGAGGCACAAAATAATGAGGTCAACATCCAAACACTAGTTAAGGAAATAATCACAGGAGAGAGTAAAGAGTTTGAAAGAATTGTCATCAGAAATGCAGAAACAACAAATGAAACCCTGGAAGAAAACACTATCTCAAGGTTATTAGAGAGCTGAAAAGCTGAAATAGCTGAGCTAAGAACACAATTAGCTGAACAAACTAAAACAGTATCAGAACAGGGTAACAAAATAGATGAACTCCAGAAAACAGTAGAGGGGAGAGAGAATAGAATTAAAGAGGCTAAAGAAAGAATTATCAAGATTGAGGATGAATTAGAGACAACTAAAAAAAAGTAAGAGATCTCAAAAAGAGATTAAGAGATACTAAAAACAACAGAGACGTATGGGAAGACTTCAGAAGAAATACTGTACGCATTATTGGCTTACCAGAAGAAGAAAGAGAGGGAGGGAAAGAAAGCATTCTTCAGGACATAGAGAACTTCTCTAGTCTAGACAACATAAAAGACATGAAGGTTCAAGAAGCCCAGAAGGTCCCAAAGAGAATTAACCCAGACTTAAAGACACCAAGACACATCATATTTAGAATGAAAAGGAAGAAGTATAAAGAAAGGATCCTGAAGGCTGTAAGAGAAAAACAGAGTCACCTACAGAAGAAAACCCATAAGATTAGCAGAGGATCAGTCAGTCAAGAGGACTTAATTATTAACATCTATGCACCCAATGAGAAGCCATCTCAGTACATCAAGCATCTACTGAAAGAGCTATAGCAATACATTAACAGCAAAACAGTCATAGTAAGGGACTTCACACCCCACTCTCTCAACTTGACAGATCATCCAGGCAGAAAATCAATAAGGAAATGAGGAAGCTAAGTGACAAGATAGATAAACTAGAACTATAGTACATTTTCAGAGACATTCACCCCAAAAAACTAAAATACACATTCTCCTCAAGTCCACATGGGTGACTCTCAAGGATAGACCATATGTTAGGCCACAAAGACAGCATCAGCAAATTCAAGAGCACTGAAATCATCCTAAGCATTTTCTCAGATCACAGTGAAATTAAACTAACACTTAACAATCAACAAAAGATTAGTAGTAGTCCCAAAATGTGGAAGCTCAACATGACCAAGTTCATCATGACCAAGTGGGGCTTATCCTAGGCATGCAAGGTTGGTTTAATATACATAAATCAATCAACGTGATCCACCACATCAATAAAAGCAAGACCAAAAACCACATGGTCATATAAATGGATGCAGAGAAAGCCTCTGACAAAATACAACATCCCTTTATGATCAAAACAATAAAAAATATGGGAATAGATGGAAAATTCCTCAAGATAGTGGAGTCTATATATAGCAAACCTACAGCCAACATCATACTCAATGGTGAAAAACTGGAAGCAGAAGCATTTCCCCTCAGATCAGGTACTAGACAGAGCTGCCCACCATCACCATTATTATTCAACATAGTGTTGGAAGTTCTTGCCATAGCAGTCAGGCAGGAACAAGGAATTAAAGGCATACAGATTGGAAGAGAAAAAGTCAAACTCTCCCTATTTGCAGATGACATAATAGTACACCTAAGGAATCCAGCAAGAAGGTTTTGGAAATCATCAGGCAAAACAGTAAGGTGCCAGGCTCCAAAATTAACATTAAAAAGTCAGTGTCATTCCTCTATGCAAACACTAAGAAGAAAATGAAATCCAGAAATCAATTCCTTTTACTATAGCAACAAAAACAATAAAATATCTAGGAGTAAACCTAACCAAAGAAGTGAAAGACTTGTATACTGAAAATTATGAGTCACTACTCAAGGAAATTGAAAAAGACACAAGGAAGTGGAAAGGTATTCCATGTTCACAGGTTGGAAGAATTAACATCATCCAAATGAATATACTACCCAGAGCCATCTACAAATTTAATGCTATCTCCATCAAGATCCCAAACACATTTTTTAGGAGAATAGAGCAAATGCTACAAATGTTTATCTGGAACCAGAAAAGACCTATAATTGCCAAAACAATCTTGAGAAGAAAGAACAGAACTGGAGGTATCACACTCCCAGATCTCAAATTGTATCATAGGGCCATTGTAGTCATCACTGCTTGGTACTGGAACATGAATAGAATTGAGAGCCCAGAAATAAGGCCCAACATCTATGGACATCTAATCTTTGACAAAGGTGCCCAGACTATTAAATGGGGAAAGCAGACTCTTCAAAAAATGGTGTTGGAAACAATGGGTTGAAATATGCAGAAGAATGAAACTGAACCACTATATTTCACCAAATACAAAAGTAAATTCCAAGTGGATCAAGGACTTGATTGTTAGACCAGAAACTATCAGATACTTAGAGGAAAATATCGGCAGAACTCTTTTGCTCATAAATTTTAGACATCTTGGATTAAATGAATCCAATTACAAAGAAGACAAAGGCAAGTATAAGCCTATGGGACTACATCAAATTAAAAAGCTTCTGCATAGTAGTCAGGTGGTAGTGCAGGTTAAGCACACATGGCACAAAGCACAAGGACCAGCAAAAGGATCCCAGTTTGAGCCCCCAGCTCCCCACCTGCAGGGGAGTCGCTTCACAAGCAGTAAAGCAGGTTTGCAGTTGTCTGTCTTCCCCCCTCTTTGTCTTCCCCTCCTCTCTCAGTTTTTCTCTGTCCTATCCAGAACGATGGCATCAATAACAAGAATAATAACTATAATAAAACAACAAGGGCAACAAACGGGAATAAATAGATAAAACTTTGAAAAAAAAAAAGCTTCTGCATAGCAAAAGAAACCACTATCCAAACCAAGAGACCTCTCACAGAAAGGGAGAAGATCTTTACATGCCATACATCAGATAAGTGGCTAATAATCAAAATATATAAAGAGCTTGCCAAACTCAACAACAAAAAAACAACCCCATCCAAAAATGTGGAGGACTTGGACAGAATGTTCACAACAGAAGAGATCCAAAAAGCCAAGAAACACATGAAAAAATGCTCCAAGTCTTTGATTGTCAGAGAAATGCAAATAAAGACAAGAAGATACCACATCACTCCTGTGAGAATGTCATACATCAGAAAAAGCAGCAGCAACAAATGCTGGAGAGGTTGTGGTGCCAATGGTACCCTCCTGCACTGCTGGTGGGAATGTCAATGGGTCCATCCTCTGTGGAGAATAGTCTGGAGAACTCTCAGAAGGTTAGAAATGGACCTACCCTATGATCCTGCAATTCCTCTACTGGAGATATATCCTAAGGAACCCAACATACCCATCCAAAAAGATCTGTGTACACATATATTCTTAGCAGCACAATTTGTAATAACCAAAACCTGAAAGCAACCTAAGTGTCCAAAAACAGATGAGTGGCTGAGCAAGTTTTGGTATATATACACAATGGAATACTGTCGGGAAATTGTGAGGAGCCTCACAAAGCACCCTGCATTCCTGATACTATGGCCTATCTACATAATCACTGCTTAGCCTGAAAGATCCCCACCCATTCCATTCCTTTGATCTATCTTCTTTCTACCCTCGAGACCCTCCCTGCCTGCAGGGTAATATTAATCCTACCAGTTAAAACCCTCCTGGCAACAGTTGCTTAGGAAGTTTCTACCTTTACAACCCCTTTTGCCTTTCTTCGCTCCTTTCCTAGCCATTTCTGTTTCCAACTTGCCACTTCCGGGTCTGCCTTTTAAAAGCCTTGGCATTCTGATCAATAAATATATTGCATTGTCTCGCCACCATGTGTCTGTTCCTGAGTCATCTCCCTCGCGTCGCTGAGTGAGTAGCAGCACAGGCTGGCTTCAGTCGAGCTCTCTCCAACCCAGAGAGTATGCACCTGAGAAGAGGCACCCCCATGCTAGCCTGGCAGAATACTACTCAGCTATTAAAAATGGTGACTTCACCATTTTTATCCAATCTTGGATGGGGGTTGAAGAAATCATGTTAAGTGAAATAAGTCAGAAACAGAAGGATGAATATGGCATGATCTCACTCTCTGGCAGAAGTTGAAAAACAAGATCAGAAGAGAAAACACAAAACCTGAACTGGAATTGGTGTATTGCACCAAAGTTAGACTTTGGGGTGGGTGGGTAGAATACAGGTCCAAAAAGGATGACAGAGGACCTAGTGGAGGTTGTATTGTTATGTGGAAAATTGAGAAATGCTATGCATATACAAACTATTGTATTTACTGTCATATGTAATTCATTAATTCCCCAATAAAGAAATTTAAAAAAGAAGAAAGAAAACATAAGTAGAAACAAATGGAATTGGTGTATTATACTAAAGTAAAAGACTTTGGGGGGGGGGGGAGAATACAGGTCCAAAAAGGATGACAGATGACCTAGTGGAGGCTGTATTGTTATGTGAAAAACTGGGAAATGTTATGCATGTACAAACTATTGTATTTACTGTTGAATGTAAAACATTAATCCCCCAATAAGGAAATGAAACAGAACATGTAAATATGATTAGTTGCTAAAAGATGCAAGCATATTCAAAGGTGGTTTTAGGTAGGCGTTGCTTTTTTGACCAGAAAAATAAAAATAATTTTGGAGGAGGTGGCATTTAAACTAGACTTTGAAAAACAGATTTGAGATGTGGGGGTAGGGGAAGAGGAAAGGTAGTCTATGTAGAAGAACCAGTCTGCACGAACCTGGAAACAACCCAGATGTCCAACATCTGATGAGTGTTTAAAGAAACTGTGGTATAAGAAGACCTCGCTAATGTGTCCTGGAACCTACCTTCTCTGTGCCCTACCCCAGCAGGGAAAGGCAGAGACAGGCTGAAAGTATGGATGGATCTGTCAATGCCTGTGTCTAGCAGAGAAGCAATTACAGAAGCCAAATTTCCAACCCTCTATGCCCCATAGAGATCGTTGGTCCATACTCCCATAAGGATAAAGAATGGGGAAATGTCCAGTGCAGGGGATGGGATATGGCATGCTGGTGGTGGGAGTTGTGTGAATTGTGCCCCTCTTATCCCACTGTCTTGTGGATCAGTTTTAAATCACTAATAATAATTTAAAAATAAGAAAACACAAAGCAGAACTTGGACTGCGTTTGGTGTATTGCACCAAAGTAAAAGACTCTGGGATGGGGGAGGGTTCAAGTCCTGGAACATGATGGCAGAGGAGGACCTAGAGGGGAATTTATTGTTATGTGGAAAACTGAGAAATGTTACACATGTTCAAACTACTGTATTATATTGTTGACTGTAAAACATTAATTCTGCCCAATAAAGAAAAAAAAAAAAACAGTGTTATATATACAGGATGGAATACTGCTCAGCTGTTAAAAATGATGAGGTTGTCTCCTTAGCATCCTCTTGGATGAATCTCAAGGACATCATGTTGAATGAGATAAGCATAAAAGAGAAGGGCAAATACCAAATATTCTCACTTATTAACAGGTTTAATAAAGCAGGGACAAGGAGTGAGAGCATAAAGTGAAATATGGACTGAACAGGGTGTATTACACCAAAGCAAAGGGCTCTGGGGAGGGGTGGGAGGAGAGAGGATAGGAAAAAGACTCTGGGGGCCTATAATAACATTATGACATATGTCAGTGGTTGCACTGTAAAGCACTAATCCCCCCAATTATTAAAAAAAACAGTCTGAACATAAGCATAGAGATAAAACCTTAGAAAATGGTGATTACTTTGGTTTGAGAATACTAATGTCTCAGAGGAACACGGGATCGATTTTAAAAGCGGGGATGAAGGATACTGGATACCCTCACAGACTTAATAATTCATTTGCCAGGTAAAAAGATACTATTTAAAATGTTTGTACAGTGTACTAAAGTTATTGATCTGAGTAGGAATATTACTATGACAGCAGTATAAAGAGTAGATTAGAGAACAGAAAGCCCCCAATCAAGAGGTGAATAAGGAAATTACTAGGTATAAGCTAAGACACAGAAAATGGAGGTCTGGGGGGTCGGGCGGTGGCGCAGCGGGTTAAGCTCAGGTGGCGCAAAGCGCAAGGACTGGCATAAGGATCCCAGTTCGAGCCCCCGGCTCCCCACCTGCAGGGGAGTCACTTCACAGGCGGTGAAGCAGGTCTCCAGGTGTCTTATCTTTCTCTCCTCCTCTCTTTCTTCCCCTCCTCTCTCCATTTCTCTCTGACCTATCCAACAACAATGACATCAATAACAGTGATAATAATAACTACAACAACAATAAAAACAAGGCAAAAAAAGGGAAAAAAATGGCCTCCAAGAGCAGTGGATTTGTGGTGCAGGCACCAAGCTCCAGCAATAACCCTGGAGGCAAAATTAAATAAGATAAAATATAGGTCTGAATCAAGCAAGTAAGTGGAAGTAGAAATCAGGGTAAGACTAGGCAGTCAAGGGAAAGAGGACAAATATAGCTCCAACTTTAATACTGAGTAAAGGGATGAAAGAACAAAAATAAATTAATAAGAGAAATTGCGGGCTGTGCTGTGGTGCACCCAGTGGAGTACACACATCATGCATGAAGACCTGGGTTCAAGCCCCCAGCCCCACCCCTGCCACCAGCAGAGAGAAAGATTCACAAGTAGTGAAGAAATAATGCAAATGTCATTTTATCTCTCTCTCCCACTCTCTCTCTCTCTATTAAAATATATATATATATATATATATATACATATATATATATATATATATATATATATATATATATATTTAAATAGAGAAGCAGTTGGAAGTTGGAGAATAAAGAAATAGAACTTAAGGAAAGTCAAGGTCAGGTCTGGAATGGAACTGGTAATGAGTTAGAATCCACAGTTTGATTGATTAGTGTTTTAGATGATCATTGATGTTAGAAAAAAAGCTAAAGAGAGAGAGAGAGAGAGAGAGAGAGAGAGAAAAAAGAGAGTATCAAAGAATAGGGCAAAAGAAAGAAATACAAACAGCTGAGGGCAGAATCCTAAAAAAAAATTATATTTAAAAGCTAGAAGCACATGAGAAAATCAGTAAAATAAAGAGAATGGTTTGACATGGCAGATGGAAAAAGGACAAAAATGGGGATAAAAAGCCAAGGAATAAGGTCACTAAGGCGGTCTAATACTACAGAGTTGATGAATGTGATGGCTGGGAAAGGAACCGCTGGATTTGACAAGTAGGAAATCCTCTGTGAATGTTACTATTAAGTGGGTCATGAAGAAATGAAGACTGAAAATAGGAGACTACCGAAGGAAAAGACAGCATTTATTTTTCATTACAAAATACAACTGTCATACAACTGGTGTGGTATGTGTGACACCACAAGGACTTATTAAATACAGCTGAGTGAAAAAATACATTGGTGAATGAAAGGAAAATTATATATGGAAGCTGGTGGATGAGGGGCAGAGGGAGCTTACCTTTTGACGATCTCTTGAGAAAAACAGCATCTGAATATCCCAAGCCTTCTGGTTTAGATCTTCCATTTCCATCTCCATTTTCTTATGTTCCCATTCAATCTGAAATATTCCTTTGTGGACATCTTTACTCTCCATCATGCTAGCAACTTTCTTTTGTCCTTGAGTCTTAAAAAAAAATTCCATTACTTGCAAAATATAATCCAGTATACAGACTATGAAATATCTGAGTCTGAGTTGTGATTCTTATAAAACACTGAAATTGGGCTGAGGAGACAGCATAATGGTTTTTCACAACACTCTCATGCCTGAGGCTCTGAGGTTCCAAATTCAATCACCAGTACCATAATAAACCAGAGCTTAGCAGTGCTATAGTCTCTCTCTGTTTCTCTCATCACACATAAATACTTTTAAAATACCTTTAAAGTAAAGAAACAAAGAAAGAAAAAGTACTGGAGTCACATTCCTCTTTTTCTTTCATTAGTATCTTTTATAAAAAGATTTAATATCTTTTTTTTTTTGCCTCCAGGGTTATCACTTGGGCTCGGTACCTGCATCATGAATCCACTGCTCCTGGAGGCCATATTTTCCCATTTTTGTTTCCCTTGTTGTTGTTATTGTTGCCATTAATGTTGTTGTTGTTGGTTAGGACAGAGAGAAATGGAGATGGGAGGGGAAGACAGAGAGGGGGGAGAGAAAGACAGACACCTACAGGCCTGCTTCACTGCCTGTGAAGCGACTCCCCTGCAGGTAGGGAGCCAGGGGCTCTAACCGGGATCCTTACTTCGGTCCTTGCGTTTTGCGCTATGTGTGCTCAACCTGCTGTGCTATCTCCTGATCCCCTTTTCTTATTTTTTCAAAAACAGTTATTTTAAAATTACACCTTCAGGGAAAATCTGATCACTAGAAGTCACCATTCACTAAATAGAAGGGATTTTAAGATACACTTGAATGGCACAACTAACTAACTTTATATGTCAGTGATTAGAAAAGAACTCCTTTTACTGACACCAATTTATATGTATTTATACCCCATAATTTCTGCACGGACTTCTTGATTCTAGAACTAAAGGACTGTAGTGTAATTAGACAGGTTAATAACTTAACATCTAGATGTTTCCACTTCAAATTGTCTACATGAATTTCAGAATGTTTTTATGAAGTAGTTTTCCCAGATTATTAATAGTTAATCTACTATGTATCTAAAGCACAAGGGGAAGATGGCAACTTGGAAGCAGCAGCTGATGTGCTCCAAAAAGAAGCAGCTTGCGACCTGGGATTCTCTGGAAAGGGTAGGATACTGGGCCATCAGTGGGAGGGTAAACAAGGGGTGGTCAGGGTGACACCAAGGAGGAGTCCTATGACCCACTCCTGGGCTGGCAAACGGAGGCCAGGGGGGAAAAGAAAGGAAAATATTTGGCTTGATTATTTCTGAACTCACCCCTCTCCCCCACCCCAGAACCAGCCCCTGGGACAGCCCTCCTAGCAGACTTCCCACTGAGTTATTTTCTTTACCAAGATTCCTGGCTCACCAGAGGTGTCATCCCAAGCCTTTTTCTCTTTGTTTTCCCTCTCTCTCTCTCTCTCTCTCTCTCTCTCTCTTTTAGGTGGCTGGAGCTCTATTTGAGTGACAAAATACCTGACTGATCAGAGCCTCAGCCCTGCCAGGGAAAGACTACCTGGAGGGATTTTTTTTTTTTTTTTTTGATACTTCTTATAATTGGCTGTCGTTGCTCAGGCTGCCTGCAGCCAATCTAGAGTGGTCCAAGCAACAGACTGACTGTTAGGGTTTTTTTACTCTATTTTATTATTACTATTATTACATATGCGTATCTCTTTTCCTTCCTCCTTCTTCAGGTTGACCAAAATTAACTGTTGTTTTTTCCATTGATAGGTGACTGGGTGTCCTATACACTGTGAGAGGAAATTGTTTCTCTCTTCCTCTTGCCTCCACTCTCCTTTTTCCCTCCTCTTAGCTAATTAAAAAAAAAAAAAAACTCCTTTCACTTTTGCTTTCTGAATTCACTGATATTCATTTGTGAATTATTTTGGGGAAGAAATCTGACTTGTAGTGTGAACTCTGTATGTGTTTATGTCTTTTCTACTTCCCTTTCTCCTCTTGCTATCCCTAGAATTTATAGTAGACAGTAGATTTGCATAATTATTATACATAAACATTCTCTTAAAAAGCATCTTGAAGGTAATGGAAAATGCTAGAAGGTAATGGACATTATAAATAATAATTGTATATAATTATGAATTATAAATAATTATATCTAATTATAAATAATGTTATAAGGTAATGTAAAAGAAAGACAATATGCTTAAACAGATGCAGAATTTTAGCAGAGAATGAAAATGACAAAATTCATATAGAAATGCTAGAAACAAAAATCAGAAAGTATGCTTCTGGTGAAGTCATCATTAAACTAGACAAAGATTAAAAAAAAAAACAGTGAACTTGAGGCTAAGTCAATAGAAATTACTCAGACTGAAACATAAAAGAGAAAAATAAAACATACCATTCAAGAGATGTGAAGTAGTACTGAATAGTCTAATTAAGACATGGATAATTAAAAGCCCAATGGGAAATAGATAACAGGAGAGAAGAAAAAAAAATTTTTTCATCAGAGCACTGTTCAGCACGGGTTTATGATGGTTTGGGGGACTGAACCTATGATCTCAGAACCTCAGGCATGAAAGTTTTTTGCATATTGTTATTTCCCTGCCTCAAGAAGAAATTGAAGGAATAGTAATGAGACCTTTCCAAAAATAATGACAGATAAAAACCATAGATTGAAGAGACTCTGGGAACCCACAATTAGGACTCTCTAGACATATGCTCATACTACTGAAAACTGAAGATTAAAAGAAAATTCTAAGGCATATACATTACATTAGGAGGAAAAATAGTAGGCACATTGTCAGAAACTGCAAGCTAGAGGAAGAATGGTATTTTTTAAGTGAAATGAATGAGAAAAAAGAGAACCTGACAGTTCACGTAACTCAGCAAAATATCTTCAACAGTGAAGACAACTCAAAGACAATTTCAGACAAAGAAAAACTGAGAATTCCTTACTGGCAGATTTGCAGTTTGGTTAAATTAAAGGAAGTTATTTTTAAAAGAGTTTATTTATTTATTCATGAAGAATGATAGGGAGAGAGAGAGAGAGAGAGAGAGAGAGAGAGATCTGAGGCAGATATCACTTTGGTAAATGTGCTGCCAGGGATTGAACTCAGGGCCTCATGCTTGAGAGTCCAATGCTTTAGCCACTGCACCACTTCCCAGACCACTTAATAGAAGTTCTTTAAGTAGAAAGTATGTAAGTGGTCCAGGAGGTGGTACAGTGAGATGGACTATCAAGCATGAAGTCCTGAGTTCAATCCCTGGCAGCACATGTGCTAGAGTGACGCTCTAGCTCTCTTTTTCTCCTCCCACCTCTCTCATTAACAGATAAATAAAAGAAAAAGTATAAGACAGACACTTTATACTATTAATATGAATTTACATCGACTGTTTTAGCACTTCTATAGATGATGAACTAAGTTTCTGAAATTAAACTTTTTACTTTTCATTTTCTAAAAAAGAAACACGTACACACACATGCTTGGGACAATTCGATACATCTGTAAAGTTCTTCAGATGAATCCAATGTGCAGTCAGCATTAGGAACCACAGATTGAGTGATTAATTGATTGACTGCTTTTTTACCAGAGCACTACTCAGCTCTGGTTTATGCTGGTGCTGGGGACTGAACCTGGGACCACTGGTGCTTCAGGCATGAAAATCTTTTTGCATAATCACTATGCTATCTCCCCAACCCAAGAACCACTGATTTAATAGACTGGGAGTGATTTATCATGAAAATAGAGTAATGAAAAATATTTTCCATGTTAGATTTTTCCCCTTAAAAATAATTACCCGAATCACAGAATTCAAGTCTTCAATTATGGTCTTGTTGATGAGAATTGCATCAGGATACTCCAGTAATAGCTGGAAGTTTTCCAGTTCTACTTGTCCTTGTTTAAGAAGAATTTGGATAGTCAAATCCAACTGGTATTTTATTTTCTCTTCCTGTAATCTAAGTAAAAAAAAAAAAGACTTAAATGTACATAGTTATAATATATACTCAATTTCACCTCATCTGAGAATGTGAAGTTCCAACTTAATTTTTCTTAAATTGAATGAAAGCATAATGGAGACTAACGTGGAAGATTTTTCTAATAATGAGTTTTCTTACAAGTCTTTATGATCTCTAAGAAAGCACGGAACTAAAGTTGGGATGTTCAAAGAATGATTTGGACAGAAAAAATATGTATAAAGTTTTACTTTATTATTAAGGAAATATTATAATTTTACTGTAATATATAAAAAAGGAAGAAAATACGCTACCAAAGAAAAAACTATTTCTGTTCTGACCTTATATATTGTCTCTTGGTATATTAACAATGTTTAAACTGCATTTATCAATATAATTATAGATACTACCAAAAGTGGAGTATTCAACCACTCCAAAAAAAAAAACACAACAAACTCCTCAAAAGAAAAAAATTTACTAGCTTATATATCTGGAAATCTCTTAATCTCTGCTTAATTTTCCACACTTTGTGTAACTTGAGCCCAAAAGCACTTGGTGGCAAGAACAGAATTTTTGTATTTTTATATGGAAGGAGCAAATTGAAAAAAAAATTTCCCCAAACTTTGTTTACTTGTGATAAGTGCAGTGGGGCACAACAATTTATGGCCTTATGTAACAAAACGCACTATTTCAAAGCAAAGTTATAAGGTCCAAAGAGATTGTATGTCTATTGCCTGTAAAGCAGCGAGTGGACATTCTCCCACCACAATAACAAAGCTGAAGAAAGCCCCTTGCAAGAATTGTGAGTAAATGAACATGAATGAAAGGCTGAAATTACAAGATGAGTTCACGGAAGGTTTTTTCAATGTCCTGCTGCACCTTCTCATCATCCTCAGCTCTCCTCCGGAGGAAAGCCGCCATCTCCATTAAGCCAGCCCCTTTCTGCTTTACCTGAAGAAACCAAACAACGAACATCTCAGAACATAGAAAGCTCTAGAAAAAATAGCAAACAGATTTCAAAGAACTTTGGAAAACATCCATCTTTAACTTTGTTGTTACAAAACCTCAACAAGCCCATCTTTGTAAGAGACTCAATAACTTAAATCCTGGCTGTTATGTGATAATCAGATAGTTAACACATGGTACATTCCATGAGTAATTAGACAAGTGGAGAATTTCCTTCTTGATGAGAATGAGATATGTAAGCTACTTGAATTTTATATATCTAATTTTAAAATTGACCCTCCTGGAAAACACCAGAAGAAGTCAGGCACTATTTCTCTCATGTGAGAGGTAAAAGGAAGAAGGAAGTACTCCTGGGAGTAGTAATGGGTATAGGTGTGGCTTAGAAAGGAAGTGAAAGTAGAGCCATAGGAGTGAATCTAACTGGAGGGAAAAAATATATATGTATATATCCAACCTATATCTATGGCCTTGGGGGAATTATGGAAGTCTCTGCTAGAGGGGGAAGGGGGTGCAGAACTCTGGTGGTGGGATTGGTGTGGAATTATTCCTCTATTATTGTATTTTTTGGTAAATCATTATTAAATGATTAATAAAAATACAATTTAGAAAAACAAACAACAACAATTGGTAGAAAAAAGATAAAAATCATAGGTGATTCAGTAAAATATGCCAGCCAGATGTATTGGCACTGAATTTAGGGAATGTGTGTGTGTGTGGGAGGGGATAAGTCAGGTAGGGGTGTCAAGAAACAATAAGAAGGATTCTTTTCTCAACTAAACACATTTTCAAATTGTTACCATTCACTATATTATAAATACAGTGGCAAAACTATCAAGTTCGTTTTGGTGAAATATAATTCTAATCTATGCAAGATGAGATGAAGACTGCTCACAACTAGGATAGAGAGAAGTTGTCTCTGCACTGTGCTGTCCAAGCAAATTACAGTGTAAATCATTTGTCTTAAACGCTATAGTGGTCACGCTATGAAAAGTGAAATAAATTTTTACTGATATATATATTTACTTCACACAATATATCCAAAACATGATGATGTCAACCTGTAATAAATAAAGAAAATTTCCTCCCATACTAAATCTTTTATATTTGTGTGCATTTTCTACTTATAGCATAGCTTTCATGGGACTGGCTATGTTAATTTCAAATAAGCAATAACCACGTTGCTAGTAACAAACATTTTGAACAGCATGGGTCTATATGTTTAAGTCTATAGTTAACTCTTACAGCACTAAGGTTACTATTTTACTTTATTGTCATTAGTACTAATATTGCTATTACCCTAGCAAGAAAAAACTAAATAATTTAGCTTTTCTGGAAACACTGGCCACCATATGCTATATATTTGATATTAGTACACTAAATAAAAATAAAATAAAATGTAATATACTTTCTGTTCATTTTCCACTTTTGTTCGTCTGAGAATGCAGAAATGTTCCCAGACTGAGGGGTCCAAGCCTTCTGGCATGTTATTGATATTGTCCAGCTCATCCATGGCCTTCATTAAGTTGGCAAAGGCTTCCTTATTCAATTTCCCAGATCCTGGTCGCTCTCCAAAAGGGATTAAACTGGTCGTATCTGATTGTACTTTCTGTTTTTGAAGCCTGGTATTACCAATAAGAACTCATCAACTTTTCATACCCTCTTACACACACACACACACACACACACACACACACACACACACACACACACACACCAATGTTAAAGAAGACCCTTAGCACAAATATGACACATATGACATTTGGCACTTGGGGGATGATAAGGAAATTATTTCAAAGAGAACAGTATACACTTTGAGCTTCCATATTCTCTAGCTCACCAGATATAAAATTGACTGAGTTTTAGAGATCTCTACATGTTGTCAACATTTGTAGCTTTACCTATAAATTAGAAAACATCCCTGTATGTTTTAGGCAGACATAAAAATGCCCTAGAGAAGTGAAGATGTTCACTGGTTCTGTCTCAGACATCCTCTCCTGATGTCTACTTTGCAGGTGAGTGGCTTGGAATATCTTCAAACATAGGTGCAACTGGAGAAGTGCCTGTTGTTTATTTATTTATTTTCATCTACAGGGAACATAGGGTGTTATGGGGACTGCAGTTACATGGGAGGGGAGTAAGGGTACAAAGGCTTGGGCTAAGCACTCAGAAGAAAGATGTTTTACTATGACGTTAGTATTGGCATCCTATTTCTATCCATGACAATGTGGAATTTAGAGAAAAGCTATTTTGACCCAAGACTACAGGCCTGTGAGATGGTAGAGTTAGAATTTAAAGCTAATGGGTGTCGGGACCAGGCAGTGGTGCACCTGGTTAAACAAGCACACACACTACAGTGTGCAAGGATCTGGGTTCAAGCCCCTGTTCCTCACCTGCAGGGTGAAAGCTTTACAAGTGGTGAAACATGGTGCAGGTGTCTCTGTGTCTCTTTCTCTCTCTATCGTCCCCACCCCTCTCAATTTTTCTGTGTCTCTATCCAATAATTAATAAATAAAAGATTTAAAAAATAATAAATCTAAATAGGCATGGCTATGGAGTAGAAGCTATTTCAGGTCATGCTCCTGATAAACTAGGGGAAAAAAATCACCTGAAACTCAACAAACTATAACCAGGATCTCTCCAGAAACTCACCAAGCCACAGTTACCAAGTTGTGGATGTTACTATGATTTCATCCTGAACTCCTGGGGTGATGACCTCACCAATGTGTCCTGGAACCTCACCTCTCCAGAGTCCTACCCCAGTAAGGAAAGATAAAAATTGTCCTGCCAATGCCCATGTCCGGCAGAGAAGAATTTACAGAAGCCAGACGTTCCACCTTCTGTGCTCCATAAAGAATTTTGGTCCATACTACCAGAGGAGTAAATGTTAGGGAAGATGACTAGAGAGGGATCTGAACTCCAATTCTATCATGACCCAGAGAGAGAAGAGGGGGAAAAAATTAGGGGGAGGAGGGAAGAAGTCACTCAGAAATGGTAGGAGTGACTTAGAAAGGAAGAGAAGGCAGGACCATAGAAAACCTGGGCAAATATATATATATATATATATATATTTATAAAAATAATAATCAACCCTTATCTGTAATCTTGGGTGAACTAGTGTAGTTTCTAATGGAGGGAATGGGGACACAGAACTCTAGTGGTGGAAAAGGTGTGGAATTATACCCCTGTTATCTTATAATTTTGTAAATCAATATTAACTCACTAATAAAAAAGGATTTAAAGCTAACTCTTCTC
This sequence comes from Erinaceus europaeus, assembly GCF_950295315.1. Lineage (NCBI taxonomy): Eukaryota > Metazoa > Chordata > Mammalia > Eulipotyphla > Erinaceidae > Erinaceus > Erinaceus europaeus. Next base: position 24,363,425 of record NC_080175.1, on the reverse strand, counting down.
TATTACAAAGCATTTACCTTTTTTAAATTTATTTACTTATTCCCTTTTGTTGCCCTTGTTGTTTTTTTATTGTTGTAGTTATTGTTGGATAGGACAGAAAGAAATGGAGAGAGGAGGGGAAGACAGACGGGGAGAGAAAGACACCTGCAGACCTGCTTCACCGCCTGTGAAGGGACTCCCCTGTAGGTGGGGACCGGGGGCTCCAGCCGGAATCCTTACACCAGTCCTGGTGCTTTGCGCCACGTGAGCTTAACCCTCTGCGCTACTGCCCAACTCTTTTTTTTTTTTTTTTTAAATGGCTATCTCCTGGTATGTGGAGGTTTGGCTTTATTGTGTTTGTTTTTGTTTTGTAGGGAAAAAGGTGTGTGTTTGGATTATTATAATTCTCCCCTCCCCCTCAATTTTATGCCCCTCAATTTTATGCAGTCTGTCAAAAGTTATGAGAATGGAATTTGTACTTCAGACACGAATGACATGCTTTTGAGGCACCTTTTTAATGTAAAGTTTAGAAAACTGAATTTTTAAAAAATTGGCTAAGTGGTGGCCCAGGAGGATGCACAGTGGATAAACTGTTCGACTCAAGCCTGAGGTATTGAGTGCGATCCCTGGTATTGCATGTGCCAGAGTGATGCTCTAGTTCTCGCTGCCTCTTTCTCATAAATAATCTTTTTGAAAATCTACTCAGTGTGATTCTAATGCTACTCTCAGTAGAAAATAGGTATTTTAGGACTTTTGATAATGATTATTTTCATTTATAGATACTGTCATTTTTAAAATTCTGTTTTGAATATGATCATATGAGATGCTCTGAAGAAAAGGGGTTTGTGGTCATATAAGCTTGGAAAACATTGTATATATTATTTATTTAACTTGAAGAGCTAAGGGCCAAAAATAGATGCGGATAAGGTCCTCATTAAAGAAAACCATTTTTTTAATCTAGAATTTTTCCAGACTTATTTTGTCCTGAAAGTCTTTTACACATAGAATTCCAACATATAACATATAGGATATTTCTGGGTTTTTTTTAAAAAAAATTTATTTATTCCCTTTTGTTGCCCTTATTGTTTCATTGTTGTAGTTATTATTGTTATTGTTGTCATCGTTGTTGGATAGGACAGAGAAAAATGAAGAGAGGAGGGGAAGACAGAGAGGAGGAGAGAAAGATGGACACCTGCAGACCTGCTTCACCACCTGTGAAGTGACTCCCCTGCAGGTGGGGAGCCGGGGGCTGGAACTGGGATCCTTACGCTGGTCCTTGCACTTTTCACCACCTGTGCTTAACCCGGGGTGCTACTGCACGACTCCCCGTTTTTCCCCCCCACATCTTCTGTTAAACTATAAATCTGTATACCTAATCTATGACTTAAGAGGAACTACTTCTATGTATGAAATAGAACCTGTAACAGCATGATCACTTAACCTTTTTTTTAAATTATTTTTACTAGTAGTATCACTGGGTGCCTGCATGACAAAACACTGAAGACAATGTTTTCTTTTTTCTTTTTATCTATCTTTATTTAATATGACAGAGAGGAATTGAGAGGGGGGAGATATAGTGGGAGAGAAGAAGTCACCTACAGATCTGTTTCCCACTAGTGAAGCCTTTCCCCTGCAGGTGGGGAGTTGGGGTTCCAACCAGGTCTTTGCACATAGTAACGTGAGCTCTCAGCTGGGTGCACCACTGCCAGGCCCCCAACACAATTTATTTTAAGTTATGAAAAGAAATTATAATCTTTATTGTTTACCTTAAGATGTAAGAATAATACAAAAAAAACCCAAGTTATGATCAATACAGTCAAACATCTTGCTGGTAAAGATACATTAAGCATTCCAACTGGGAGAAGAAAAATTCAAAATCTAATAATTTCCTTTCCTATTCACAAACTTTTCTACCCCTTGAAAACATGATAGTAAAAGAGAAACAAACCTTGGTCGTCGTTTAAAAAGTTTATAGAGTATTTCCACCTGATAACTGGGGAGTTCTGAAAATTCCTTTTTGAAGCTGCGATCCAAAACCTAAGGGCAGATAATTTTTCCAGACTTGTGACTTGGTTCACAAATACAAGTTTTGATGATACTCTTCAATTGCCTGTAAAGGTTTATACTATTTTGATTTTTTTGTGTGTTTTAGTTCATCTCATTTTATTTTGAACTAGCAAAAGCTTTAATAAGCAGGTACCAATGCATATAAATTTTAGAAATTTTTTCCTGGCTAGGTCAAACAGAATTAGTTATTTTTACTCCAGGTTATTGTTACAATTATTATTCTATACTGAAGACATTATATTTCTTTGTTGCCATTCTAGAAAGTAAATGCATACTGTTTTGATTTTTTTAAAAACCCATGGAAACTTGTTTTATAAAGTAAAATCATGGGGCCAGGTGGTGGTGCATCTGGTCAAGTGCACTGCACATGTCACCATGCACAAGGACTCAAGCCCCTACTTCCCTATCTGCCAGGGAGGGGAGGGTCACTTCACAAACAGTGGAGAAGTGCTACAGATGTCTATGTTTCTCTTTCCCTCTCTATCTCTCCTTTCTCTCTCAGTTTCTCTCTGTGCTATCAAATAAAAATGAAAAACAAAGTAAACTAATCAGAGGGTGGCTGGACTTATACTCACTGTGTAAGCATTTCTTGAAGATTTATAGTGAAGAGGAGGCATCTCAAGTCACTTTGTCTCATATAAGAGGAGTTGGAAATGATTCAGAATTGAAGTACTTACCCACCAAAATATTAGTCTATAGATGAAGTACTCTAATTCTACCCCATTCTATTTTTTATGCATACAAAACTGTTGACCATAGCTCACTAAAATTATTTTATAGCCAACTAGTTGGGCCTACAACCTGACATTTGAAAACCCCTAACATCTAGATGATGTTTGTTTGTTTTAATTTCTTTTTTTGTAGCAGGGGAAGCTTAGACTAAAGAAGTTGACAAAATTTTGACATAGTGATTTTTTAGAAATATATAATGGTATATAATAACTGAGAATCGTAGTAGGAGAAAACTCTATGAGGAAATTAAACTATATGTCTCCTTCCAACCCAGGCAGCAGTAATTCTACATCATTGATGAGTAAGACAATCTCTCTCCAGTCTGGAGAACTCTCAAAAGGCTAGACAGAAGTAGACCTACCCTGTGGCCCTGTAAATACCTCTCCTGGGGATACATCTTGATGAACCAAACACAACCCCAAAAATATTTGTGTATATCTATGTTTATAGCAGCATAATTTGTAATAGCCAAAACCTGGAAGCAACCCAGGTGTCCAACAACAGAGGAGTGGTTGATTAAGTTGTGGTATAAATACACAATGGAATACTATTCACCTTCTTCACCTCATCTTGGATGGAGCTTGAACAAATCATGTTGAGATCCGTCAGAAAGAGAAGGAAGAACATGGGATGATCTCACTCAGACAGAAGTTGAAAAATAAGAACAGAAGGGAAATCACTAAGCATAACTTGGACTAGAGTTGGTGTATTGCACCAAAGTGAAAGACTTTGGGGGTGAGTGTGTGTGTGTGTGTGGGGGGAAGGGTTCAGGTCCTGGAACATGATGGTAGAGGAGGACCTAGTAGGGGGAGGTTGAATTGTTATGTAGAAAACTGAGAAATGTTTACACATGTGCAAACTATTGTATTTTACTGTTGACTGTAAACCATTAATCCTCCAATAAAGAAAAAAAAAGACAATGTCTCTCACTTTGTCTTCAGCCAGTAAGTTGTCATAGTGTTCTTTGTACATATCCAGGTCTTCTCTAGATTTCTGGATGGCATCTGTAGACTTGCTCTGTAACGACATCCGAAATAACCAGTTGGAAGTGGAGGTCTAGTTGTTTTGTTTGTTTTTGGATAAACAGAATATTGGATATGAAAAATAACAAGATATTTCCCAGTACAAGATAAACATGTCAGTGAAACGTCCATTAGACATAACATATATAGAAGGAAGAAACCAGAGTCCTTGAAAAAACAAGCACCCAATCACCCGTCTCTAAGTATTGTTGGCTCTGTGGTAAGTGTGCATGTGACTATGGGCACACCACCTTTTGGCAATGTGGTACGGCTGATGAAATTTCATAGACTCCGAAGTCTGGGACTTGAGTGGCTGAACACACAATGGTCAGACCATTCGTAAAAAAAAATAGCTGTCTGGAAGTTAAACCATAACCTCTGGTGATTGACTGCAAGCTAGCATGATATGATTAATAGTTGTTAATCTCAGCGTTCCTAATTGTTGCCACCATTTCCAGTATTTGGACCAGGCACAGAAAGTTACACATGCTCCTCAGATGTGGTTTCCTGGTTACTTTCCACTATTTCCTCATTTCTCTTTAAAGCATTCCTATCCCGCTGGAAGTCTTTTGTTTTCTTCCACACATAGAAGGTGGTGGCCCATCTCCTTGCTGAACTGAGTTCTTGATATTTTCTGCATAATCTTATTTTGATGGCCTTCATTTATTTCCACAGCTCATTTCCTGCAATATTACACACTAGTAGGTGACTCAAGCATGTCACCAGCCACCTGAGATAGTCTGTTCACCTGTGAAAGACATTCAACATCTTGCAGGGTTGTTATGAACAGGGTTGCATTTTGAATGTGCTTTACATATGCTGTTTAACAGAGTCTTTACAAAAACTAAGTGCATGTACTATACATGATACTTCAAATAATTAATAAATCTCCTTTAGTAATACTACTAATAAAGGCCAGTATCCTTTGGCAAACTTTGTGAAATAATTTTCTCTTTGATGAAATATATCTATTCATTTTAAAAATTTATTTATTTATTTATTTATTCCCTTTTGTTGCCCTTGTTGTTTATTGTTGTTGGCTAGGACAGAGAGAAATGGAGAGAGGAGGGGAAGGCAGAGGGGGAGAGAAAGACAGATACCTGCAGACCTGCTTCACCACCTGTGAAGCGACTCCCCTACAGGTGGGGAGCCGGGGCTTGAACCGGGATCCTTACACCAGTCCTTGAGCATTGCACCACATGCGCCACTGTGCTACTGCCCAACTCCCAAAATATGTCTATTCTAACTCTTATTTACTAGGTAGATTTTTTTTTTTTTTCTGAATATGAGTGCTTTTCTCTCTATTGTTGTAGGTTCGAGAACCAGAGCCAACCAGAGGAGTCAACAAGGTCAGGAACTTTATTAACATTAACTGGCACAGAAGGAGCTCATGATTTTAAAGAATTCTGAACTTGAACAAAGGGACGGCACAAGCTCATACAGGGGGCTGCAGGATGAGAGCAGAAAGTGTCATCACAGAAGCAGAGAGAAGCTGTAAGGTTAAGTGGGTGGGGCAGACTTGCACCATTGCTCAGGGTATGGCTGCCTCAGTTACTGTTAGGGTAACTTTTATCGTTTCCTGCGTAGCTGTGACAGGGAAAGTTTATCTTCAGGATTTAGAAGTGTCAGCATAAGATACACTACTGAGGATGTGTGTGTGTATCTTACTCAAGGTCTCCTGTTATCTGGGGGCTTCTCTCCTTCTTCTAGTCTGGTTAGTTAACTCTTTCTTTGCCTTGACACTCTTCTCCACCTCATTATAAGTCAACTGCTTACTTACATATTTAGAGTGTGTCTCAAATGGTCCTGAGAGAGCAATATTCCCTCGAGAAGAGCTTGAAAATTGCCTAAAGCGTCCAAGGTTCCACTGCCAGTTAATGGTTAGCTAAAGCACATTCTTTCCATGTAAAATTATCTGGCCCTGTTTTATAAGCCATATGACATATGAAAGTCGCATGGTTCTTTTGAATACGTGAGTGTAGATGCTGAGTCACATCACTTTATTAACAGATTAGAGTGGGTGGTTTTGCCTGACCCTGGAGCAACATCTCCAACAGGGAGCCAAGGGCCACATGGTTGAGTAGAGATGTAGCGGGGGATTGGGTCTAAGCACACATGCTCTTGTTAAACAAGGAGCACACCTGTCAGAAAATACTTGTGCACATATATTAGGCACCTCACTTACTTTTTCCTCCTGCTTCCTTGCAATGTAGTTATTTAGGCAGAGTTCTCTAGAGTTTATTTCTTCATCCAACAGTAAAGAAAAAACAAGGTTATTTATTTTCAATTCCTCCTGTAGAAATATTTTTAAAAGGGAGAAAATGATCAACACCCCTATCTTAGAAAGAATTTTCTATTGCAGATCATAGACTTGACACTTATCAAGCAAGTCTAGGACATACAACTAAGAGAAACTGATATGAGGCTGTACCTATATTCAGCAAACACATCATAAACCAGTAAGCCCCCAATAAAGTAGGGGAGAAAAGGAAAATAAAAAAGGGAAATTTCACTTAAGGAAAAGATAAAGTGAGATATTTCCATTGTTTTACCTTTATACCTTTTCAATATGATATAAAAACACATATGCAGAAAAATGTGGAGAATATATAAGAGCTAACTGAGTTATTTTAAAGGCAAACACCCCTGGCTCAAGAAAGAGAACTCTGCTAATGCTGGAAGCCCCTACATGTGTCCCCATCATAGTCTCATCCTCCATGTTAACTACTATGATGACTTAGAATCTTTGTCTTCCTCTGCAGTATGTATCTCCGGGAACTATAACTCATCCATGAAAGAAAATGGTCACATTTAAGTCTTTTCTGTTGTCTCCCATTCTCTCCCTCACATACACTGCTTGTAGTATCACCCATCTGGGTGTACTGACTGTATACTTATGAGGCAGTTCATCAGAGGTCATGTCTTTCCTGAAAATTGGCAGCTGGACCTAAGGCCTGATCAAAGAGGCTCCATGTTTGATTTTCCTGGTAGGACCATAGGTTCTACTATGTTCTTTGACCAGGAGACACGTAATATCTGGTTGCTTTTCTTTTGTGCTGTCTTCAGCTGTAGGAGCTCAAGCCCATGCCCATGAGTCCATAGAGAGTTGCAAATTGGTGATACTCTATTTCCATTATTCCTTTTCCTCTTATTAATCAAAATTATTTTGTATAGAGATGCTGTTTCATCAGGTATTTGGTTACCTAGTGATACAGTTCATCATATAGGAAGGCAGAACAAATATTTACTCTTTTTCTTTAATCTTCTTTTTGATAGTGAAGTTGGCTGCTGAATACTTATGATTTTAGGCAGTAATTTTTAAAGGCTTCCTCACTATCTTGTATGATAAAGTGGTCATCCATGATAAGATGTTCTAAGCATATCTTCCTAATATAACATCTTTAATAAGGCATATTTCACAATTTACACATTCCACTCATTTCAGTATGTATAATTCAAGGGTAACCACCACAAAAATCAATTTGAAAACATTTCACCAACCCCCAAACAAACCCTTATTTTTATTGGACAGGGAGAAATTGAGAAAAAAGGGGTAGGTAGAAAGGGAGAGAGAAAGATAGACACTTGCAAAACTGCTTCATTGCTTGTGAAGCATGCCCCTTGCAAGTGGGGAGTGGGGGCTCAAAATTGGATCCTTGCACATAGTAATATATGTGCTTAACCTGGTGTGCTAACGCCTGCCCACCCCCCCCCCAGCCCCCACAAACATAGCCTTTAGGAGTCATTTCTCATTTCCTCCCATACAGAGAGATAGTGCCTTATCAGTGCCAAGGTAAATTAGTCAACCTTCTCTATTTCAAGTTGCCTATTCTGGGCATCTCATTTAAATGGAATCACATCATATATGGTCTTGAATGTCTGGCTTTTTTTTTTTTTAAATTTTTGCCTCCAGGGTTATTGCTGGGGCTCGATGCCTACATTATGAATCCACTGCTCCTGGAGGCTTTTTTTTTCCCCTTTTGTTGCCCTTGTTTATTGTTGTTGTTGGATAGGACAGAGAGAAATCGAGAGAGGATGGGAAGACAGAGACAGAGAGAGGGAGAGAAAGACAGACACCTGCAGACCTGCTTCACCACTTGTGAAATAACCCCCTGCAGGTGGGGAGCAGGGGGCTCCAACTGGGGTCCTTACGCCAGTCTTTGTGCTTTGTGCCATATGCGCTTAACCCACTGCGCTACTACCTGGACCTGAATGTCTGACTTTTTCACTTAGCTTGTGTTCAGGGCTCATCTGCGTTGCAGCACCTACTAGTACTTTTTGTTGTTAAATAATATTTTATCATATGGATAAACCATAGTCTGTTTATTCATTCATAGCTGTTGGGCATTTGGATTCTTTCAGCCATTATGACTAGTTCTGGGACATTTATTCCTAATTTCCCTGCCTTCCAAGCCAACAAGTATGTTCTTTCTGTGGCCCTGATTCCTGAGGAGCGGCCCCTTTTCCATGGCTTTAGGTCTTACCAGGTCTTAGTAACAACATCTTGCCTTACCTCTTGAACTGTGGAAGTGATATAATGGGGAGATTGAAGCTAATCTTGGAAACTGACATTTCAGCTGGACTTGTCAGATGGGAGTCAGTGAACTTTATAGAGCCTTACTAGTAGAAGTGAAAGGAAAGGGAATTCTGGTGGATTCCAGGTATCAGAGGAAGATGTGTGGCAAGTAAGGAGGTAGAGTGGCACAGAGGAGGCTGGTAGGAGCCAGGTATCTTGTAGAACTGGTGTCAGGACGGGTGCTGGACTTAGTCCAGGGAAGCCTGAGAGGCCCCTGGAGACTCCTTAATATAAAAAGTTGCATAAATAAAGCTTCCATTTACCTGGTTGACAACCATATCGGCCTTCACTCTCTTTTCAAAGAGTCTTTTCAAATGCTCATCAAAATTCGCTGTGCTTTCTTGTATAGAGTTCTGAAGTTTCTTTAGTTCTGCTTCTAATGACTGAAAGGAAGTCAATATAAAGTTAACCCTTAGGATCATCAAATGCCCCCTGGGGAATAGTGTTTGCATTCTGCCACAAAAAAGCCATTGGAGGGCAGGCTTTGGGTCTTTTGAGCTTTGAGGCTTTGGGTCCTCCATTATGTAGAATTGGATGTAACAGAATAAAATTTTGATGCTTATAATCATAATATATAATTCATATTTATGGTACTCATTTAAGTATTCTGGAGAACAATAAACCAGGGCATGTATAATATTTATCACATGTGAACATGCCATTCATATACACTGAAATGTACTGAGGCCTTGGCCCCTTCTGTCCCCAGTAGCTATGAACTCATCTAGTTGCAAGATTCTGGTTTCTAAACCCCAACCCCCAACAGAAGAAATCAGAAATTCCTAGAAAGGAAAAGGTGATTCCAGATTCCTAGAACATCATACCACTTTAGGGAGGGAGAAAGTGCTCAAACTAATGAGAGCAACTCAAAAAGATCTCCAAACACTTGGATTATCAAAGTACAACGATGATAGTGGTAGATTAAAAAAATTGTATGTTTAGAAGTGGTCCAGGGTAGGTCAGAGGCAAAACTCTTGACTAGGGAGGAATAACAGTGTTTCAGGTCTCTCTCTCTCTCTTTCCCTTCCCCTCTCCCTCTCCCTCACTACCTCCTTCTCCCTCTCTAGCTCACATCTTCCTTCTCAATTTCTATCTCTAGCTCTATCCAAGAAATAATAAATGAGTAAAATGTGATAAAATAAAATTAAGAGTTTTTCATAAATTGGTAATTGTAGCTAGCTGAAAGGTGACTATATTATTTTCTCCACTTTTATAAGTATTTAACATCTTTCATACTACAAAGCTTTTACAAAATAAGTATTTATTTATTATGAGTGAGAAAGAAAAATGGGGGGAGAGAGAGAGAGGACTAGAGCATGGCTCAAATCTGGCTTAAGGTTCCCTGCATGTGGTAATGTATACACTCTACCTGGTGCACCATCACCTGGTCCCAAGATCATTATTTTAGAGATAAACCAGTTTGAATTTTTTATTTACCCACTTCATTGCACAGATACGGAGAAGACTAAGTACTGGGTTGAATCAAGATTGGTGTTATACCAGGTGAGAACTCGGAAGCAGGGAGTGAGGATGGAGGCTGTTAACTGTGTCACAGGGCAAGCCCATGGAAGAAATGCCACCACCATAGGCATCTAGACTCCCTAACTTCTCCAAGTTTGTCCTGCATTCAGGACTGTTTCCTGTGGTCTTTAAGTATATCCAGTCTAGGATCAAATGCAGGGGTAGTGTTAGAGGACTGCCATGAATGAAAAGAGGGTCAAATAACAGTCAGTCCAAAGAAGTTGTTCATGAGATATGGCCTGCATATAGCTGACAAACTACTGCCTCAACTAATCACAGGATTTTACTTCCTTTGCAGAGAAGTAAGCATTACCTGTTTGGTTGTCTGTCATCATCTTTTACATCTCTGCTAAATTTTGTAAGCAGTTTTAACATAGGAATGTTTCTTTGAAACGAAAGGACATCAAGTAACAGAGCTGCATTACAAAGATTTCAAATAACTGTAAATTACATGCTGCCTTGATGGCATCATTCTCACAAATCCTGTCCTTAAGACTGAGAACAAAGTAAGTACAATTATTACTAAATTCAAATCAATGAGAAAAATAAAGAGTATTGAACATATGAGGATGGGAGTTTGGGTATCTTAAAAATGGAAACAATGGAGGGAAAACCAAATGAATTATAGCAATGTGGGGAAGGTTGAAATCAACAAGAACTTAAAAATTGCTATATTGTCTTTTCTTTTAAATTCTTCTAACTCTTTAAATTTAACTCTAATCACCTCCCTGAATTCTCTTGAGAATTTAAGCTGAAACTCTTATTCTTTTTTTCTTATTGCCACCAGGTTATTGCTGGGGCTCAGTGCTTGTATGATGTTACCATTCTCGGAGGCAATTTTTCCCCCCTTCTCTCTTATTGACAGGGGGTGAGAGACAAAGAGAGAGAGAGAAACAGAGAGAAAGAGACACACCTACAGTACTATTCCACTACTCACTCAAAAGTTGCTCCTCTGCAGGTAGGGGTCTGGGGGCTTGAACTAAGGTCTTTTTGCATGGTGACATGTATACACTACCAGGTGTGCCTCTACTCACCCTTGAAACTCCAGTCCTGCATACTAAAGACACTGAGGAAATTAAGAACACTGAATTTGCAAAGATAATGAGATAAAGCCCTGAATATGATATGGTATATGAACTCTCCTTTTCTCACCTTTCTATACTTCTCTCTTTCTTCATTTAACTCCTTGACTTTTTTCTCGTACTCTCTGAATTGCTTCCTTTCTTCTTCAGACCACACAACATCAGGCTTTGTCGTGAAAGGAGGTGGAGGAATCACCTAAAATCATAAAGGAAAATATATTCAAGTTCAAACATATATGTAGCAGCATAGTAAAAGCTCAGAGTTCCCAATTCAGTGAAAGAAAGAGCCTTTTAAAAGGAGATAGTCCGTCACATTGGCAAGATAACCTGACACAATGGCCAAAGGCTATGAAAAGAAGTTATTGCAGTTGATTAGTGAACTGGGGGCAGTATCGGGTGTACCCAGGTTCTTAGGTAACAAGCTTGGAGGTGTCAGTTGATATCTACAAAGGCAGGGAAATTGCGATTTATTAAGATTCAACAAGTCATTGTACTTTTGAAAGCAATTTCTGGTGCATGTTGTTTAGTCACAGTCTATGAGGAGAAACATGTATAAGGCACACATTTGGTTTTCATTCTTAAATCTCAGAGTTTCAGGCATCTTTAATTCAACACAAAATGTCACAAACTAAATCCAACAACCAGACAGAAACAAAAACAAACATAAATACCTGAACTCCAGGTACACCTCTGTCAGGTATTCGAACAAAGGCAATCTTCTGGTGCATTTGGACAAACACAGAAGCATCAACCCAGCTTTCTGTAGAACCCAAAGCAACCAGAGGTTGTCTGTTGCTCAGTGACTGCTTTCAGTCAGGTAGAGGGCAGAAGTGAGGTTTCATTTTTTTCCTCCCAGCTATGGTATACTTATAAAGTGCTAGGATGGATGTTACTTGCTGTCAAGAATTTTTTTTAAAAACTCAGCTTCATATAGATTAAAATAGTAAAAAGAAAATTCTTTAAATTAATTTTATTTTACTTTGTTTTTTGCCACCAGGGTTATTGCTAGGGCTTGTTTTTTTATTTATTTACTTAATTTGATTTCCCTTTTCTTTCTTTTTTGTGACAGTAGCAGAAAGCAATAGAGAGGGAGTAAGGAGATAGAGGAAGAAAGACAGAGAGGCACCTGCAGCACTGCTCCACTGCTCGTGTAGCTTCCACTCTCTAGGTGGGAACTAGATGCTGGAGCCCTGGTCCTCCCTCACACATGGTGAACTCTACCAGGTGCACCACTGCCCGAGCCCCCAAATGGTAATGTTTAAGTAGCTCTCTACTCCATTCCACCTTTCACAATGGAACCAGAAATCTCACCATTTTCAAAATATCTTCCTTCTTAACTTCTAGAACTCCTCCCATCATGTCCATCAGAGCTCGGCGTCTTGATTCGATAGCCTGAAGAAGAGCGCAGGTTAGAGACAGCAGCTGAAAAAGAGGTCTGGAGCCCCACTGGCACTGGGGAAAATCTCCCACCCAATTTACAATGACTACATTTAGGATAAGGGAGGGGCCACTGAGCATCACAAGTGCCTTGATGTGTTTCTACAGTGGGCTACAAATGCAAGGGTGTTCAACTAGGTTATACACAAAATTTATCTAATGAAGTAGAACCTAAAAGCGTCTTAGGTTCTACTTGAGCCAGAGTGTGTACCTGAGCTATAAGCAATCGCTCCATTTCCTGGGCAGAAGTCACTTCTGCTTTGAGTTTTTGCCATGGGAAAACAAACCTCTGAGCTCGAATCTAAGAGAGAAAATGTGGTTTTGTGCAGTTACTTGTAGAAAAATAAAAGCAATTTTTAAAAAATATTTTTATTTATTTGTTATTGGATAGAGACAGAACGAAATTGAGAAGGAGCAGGCAGAGGTAGAGGGGCAGAAAGAGAGATACCTGCAGCCCTGCTTCACTACTTGTGAAGCTTTCCCCCTGCAGGTGGGGACCAGGGGCTTTAACCTGGGTCCTTGTGCACTGCAATGTGTGCAATCAACCAGGTGTGCCACCACCTGGACCCAGAGCAATTTTTTTTTCTTTGCACTCTGGGTGACAAAAGGTACTAAAGGGAAACCCAGAGTTTGCAATCAAGTTCCTATCTTGGGATTGAAGATCTACAATGAGAAGATTGAACTTCTTTTTATTATTATTTATTGATACAAAGGAAACACTAACAAAACCCATAGGATAAGAGGGGTACAACTCCACACAATTCCCACCACCAGAACTCCCCTATCCCATCCCCTCCCTTGATAGCTTTCCTATTCTTTATCCCTCTGGGAGTATGGACCCAAGGTCATTCGGGATGCAGAAGGTGGAAGGTCTGGCTTCTGTAACTGCTTCCCGCTGAACACAGAACTTCTTTCTAGGCTTGGTGCTCACACCTCCCCTGGATTTAATGAGGTTTATATTATTTCTGAGGCTATGCCAACTGTTCTTGTACTCTGAAAATGAGAGTGTTATAATATTTTTTTGTAGTATAGATAAGAAGATAAATAAGAACAAGGGAATAAAAAGATGAGTAAGAATTAGGGAGAAATGGCATGAGAAAGAAGGGGGTGGGTAGTACAGCTAATGAGTACCTCACTAGGTTTAACAAGGAAGGTTCTCTCTGGCCTCTCATCATCATCAAATTCTGGTTGCCAGACTGTTTCTTCCAAGTCCAGGTCTGCAATGATTTCTTTTATTCTTACATTTCTTTCCTTCACACGAGCAATTTCAAACTCTTTTTGTTTATATGCAGCATCAAACTCATTGTTGAAAACAGTTTTCACCTTATAAATAATATCCTGAAATAGCAAAAATATATAAACAGATATACTATGTGAAAACACACCACATATTCTAACTTACTTGTAACTGAATTCCAGTTTTCTTTCCCTCCAAAACCATATTTGCAAATTATTAATAATTTAACCTTCTGTAAAGTATTATTTATATCATCACTTATTGGTTCAATCATCAACAGCAGTATCTAAATCATTGGTAGGATTATGGCAACAGCATAATTATTGTAACATTTCCATTCATGCTGCAACTTAATATTTAATTATGCTCCCAAAATGTAAGTTGTTATGCAGGTAGCTTGATAAATGGTGAGAGAAGAGGGAATTGGATTATTTGGGCTACTCTCTCTACTACTGTATTTGTGCTAAAGATATCCATCATGGGGGCTGGGTAGTGGCACACCTGACTAAGTGCAAGGACCTGCTCAAGGATCCAGGTTTGAGTCCCCGGCTGCCTACCTGCAGGGGGACACTTCACAAGCAGCTAAGTAGATCTGCAGGTGTTTGTCTTTATGTCTCCCCATTTTCCCCTTCTCTATCAATTTCTCTCTGTCCTATCCAATAAAATGGGAAAAAAATGGCTGCCAGGAGCAGTGGATTCATAGTGTTGGCATGAATCCCTATGATAACACTGGAGGAAAAAAAAAATATATATCCATCATAAACTGTTTTGAACTTAACATGTAGGGGGCTGGCAAAATAGCTCACCTAGATAGTGTGCTTGCTTTGCCATACATGAGACTTGGGTTTGAGCTCAGTCCCTATTGGATGACATTTCCATGTTGTGGTGTCTTTCCTTTTCTTACTCATTGTCTCTGTCTATCACTTTTTATCTGAAAAAGTCAGTCAGAGTTGTGAAGTCCCAGTGATGAGAACTACAATAACAACTACAACAGATTAACATATAGAATTACCATTGAGAAATGTCTTTTCTTTGGAACTGTGTTTTGGGTGGGGCAAGGGAGCTATGTTGAGGAAGGGATGGCTGCTAGTTGTCTGCTAGTGTCCCAAAGAAGCGCAGTTGCACAAAACCTTTCAGTAGGTAGTATATACAGACATGCTCTGGGACTGACTTGTTTGGTGGGATGGAAGGAGTAGGTCCTTAGAGCTTGAGGGATGCTGCACCTTGTCTTATCTCTTAGCCCCAGAGTTTAGAGAGGAAATAGTATTTTCTCCACTTAGAGGGATAAATAATCATATCTTGTTATTTTTTAATTTTTTAAAAATATTTATTTTATTTATTTATTCCCTTTTGTTGCCCTTGTTGTTTTATTGTTGTAGTTATTATTGTTGTTGTCATTGTTGGATAGGACAGAGAGAAATGGAGAGAGGCAGGGGAAGACAGAGAGGAGGAGAGAAAGACAGACACCTGCAGACCTGCTTCACCGCCTGTGAAGCGACTCCCCTGCAGGTGGGGAGCCGGGGTTCGAACCGGGATCCTTATGCCGACCTCGTGCTTTGCGCCACCTGTGCTTAGCCCGCGGCACTACAGCCCGACTCCCTCATATCTTGTTTTACTTGGTTTTTTTGAAAAAGAAAACAAAGCACAACTCTGCTGAGTCATCTCCCCTGACCACATTATGATCTTACAAGTAGGTCCTAGTTAATATGCATCTGGATTACTGCTAAAATGGTACTCAAGGTCTCTCTCTCTCTTTCTTTCTTTCTTCTTTTTTTTTTTTTTTTACTAGAACACTACTTAGCACTGACCTATAGTATGCTAGAGATTGAATCTTGGACTGCTGGTACATCAGGCATAAATCACTGTCGCATAAACCACTGTGCTATTCCTTCTCATTTTTTAAAAACAAGTTTATTTTAAGAATTTTATTATTTTTTAAATATTTATTTATTCCTTTTTGCTGCCCTTGTTGTTTTATTGTTGTAATTGATTTCATCATTGTTAGATAGGACAGAGAGAAATGGAGAGAGGAGGAAAAGACAGAGACGGGGAGAGAAAGATAGACACCTGCAGACCTGCTTCACTGCCTGTGAAGCGACTCCCCAGCAGGTGGGGAGCCAGGGGTTCGAACAGGGATCCTTACGCTGGTCCCTGCACTTTGCGCCACATGCACTTAACCTGCTGCACTACTGCCCGACTTGCCCTCATTTTTTTTTTTTTAAGATTTATTTATTTATGAGAGAGGAGAGAAGAGAAAAGAGAAAGAGAGAAAAACAGAGTGTCATTGTGATACAAGCAATACCAGGAATCAAACTTGGGACCTCAAGCTTGAGAGTCAAACACTTTCTCTACCGCACCACCTCCCAGGATGTAATATATGATCACCATCACCATTATCATCATTGTTAGGGCCACACTGCTACAGGCCAACTTTTTCAAATAGTAAGACGGAAATAGACAGAGGGAAGGACACCACAGCACTGAAGCTTCCTTCAGTATGGTGGGGGTTCTGGTGTATAACCTAGGTTATACACATGACCTTCCTTTGGTTTTTATGTAATGCTGTGAATTAAGCCCCAGAGTTGACACATGCAAGGCATGACTATCAGTGAGCCACCTCCTCAGTCCCTTAAAGACTTTTTTCATCTTTGAGCTTATTTAAAATCTAAATATAAGTAATATACAATTAATAACAAATAAAAATTATAACATAAAAAAGTTCTAAGTAGAAGAATGACGTGATGCCAGCAAGTGTAGGTTTTTAGAAAGCTTGGCATCACAGAACCCATTCTAAATAAATAAAAGCAACTTTTATATACGAGCCCTGGTTCAAGGAAAGTATACTAATTATTTGTATAGATCTCTATACATTTTAAAGATAAGACACCATTTGGTTGACATTGGATTTCAATATCAAATGTCTGAAGACATCTTGGGGAGTTTTTTTTAAAGTCTTGATGATAAACAAAATTATACCTACTTTCAGCAATATTATTTGGTTAATTTTCTCTTCTCTGGAATGAAGTTCCAATTGGCTTGACAATAAAGAGACATCCACCCCAAAATCAGTACTCAGACTACCAAGCAGGTAATTAGGCAGGTTCTTATTCTGTATTACCACACTCTCTTCTTCTTCTTCATCTTCCTCTTCATGACGCTTTGTAGCCAAGGTAGATGCAGACTGAACTTCTACAATTTCCTTCCTTCGCTAAATATAGAAGACATCAAAATGGTTTCTTTAAAATTTAGTCCATACTCCCTAAGGGATAAAGACTAGGGAACCTTCCAATGGAGGTAATGGGACATCAAACTCTGGTGGTGGGAACTGTATGGAATTATACTCCAGTTATCTTACAATCTTGTTAATAATTATCAATCCATTAATACAAATCTAAAAAAGAGAATACTGTGGATGAAAATACCTTCTGCCTAGGATGGGAACAAATTCAAGACCTAATTTGCAAGTATAGCCTGATATTTGAGGACTAACCAGTGTTGGACAGAATATAAGCTGCTTGACTTATTGTATGTAAGTACCTTTCTATGTTCATTAGCATATATTCTACAAATTAACCGTGAATGAAAATACAAATCAAACAATATCTACACTTTTCATTAAGTTGCATTCTAACAGAAATCTGTGTAGGTCCTGAAATGAAATACATGATTTTTATAAGCATATTCATATCTTAAAGCATACTTTAAGACACTCTGTTTCAATCTTCTTTTGCTGCAAAACTCTCTTCAATATTATCATCTCTTCTTCTGTGCGTGCTTTCATTGGGAAGTTCTCAACCACATAGGGGATGTGAAAGCACTGGAAAAAAAAAGAGGAAATAATTCATGTTCAGTGCAATTGTATGTCTTTTGGGCGTGGAAAGAGAGACATCTTCCCTGATTGGATTAATTCATAACTTAAATTGTATGAGTAATACCAGCCATGAGAACTTGCTCTAAAATGAAACAGCACACGTCACTAGTATATTGGGTTCTCAGAAAAGTCAGAACGTATTTTTCTTTTTCTTTTTTGCCTCCAGGGTTATTGCTGGGGTTTGGTGTCTGCAAAGCCACTGCTCCTGAAGGCCATTTTTTCCATTTGTTACCCTTGTTTATCGTTGTTGGATAGGACAGAGAAAAATGGAGAGAGGAGAGGAAGACAGAGAGGAGGAGAGAAAGATAGATACCTGCAGACCTGCTTCACCACCTGTGAAGCTACCCCCCTGCAGGTGGGGAGCTGGGATCACCACACACTTCTTGGCATGTGTGCTTAACCCACTGCACTTCCGCCTGGCCCCCCAGAATGTATTTTTCTATGCAAAAATGTGTCATGAATTTCAGACAACCAAACAGATTTTACAAAAAAAAAAATACTGTGCTCTTGTGAATGATCTCCCCCCTTCCCCTCACTCTAGCACATATCAAAACTTCACTGAGCAAATGAGGGGATTCCAGTGTGAAAGGTGCTGTTGATGGTTCCTTTAGGACTACAAGAATAAACTGGGACATTTAGTCTACACACTCACACACGCACACAAGTTGGGACGAATAAAGAATGAAAGACATTTCTTTAGAAAATTTCTTTAGAAAATGTGAACAACCCTTGTGAGCAACAAGGGTTGGGGAGATAGCATAATGGTTATGCAAAAGACTTTTAGGTCTTTCAGACTCTGGAGTCCCAGGCTCAGTCTCCAGTGCGACCATGAGTCAGAGCTAAAGTGTTCTGGTTTTTCTCACTGTCTTTCAGTATCTTTCTCTCTGTAGTGCTCTCATTAAAATAAATAAAATGAAATGTGAAGCCAGGTATAAAATGAACAACAGTATGTCTATTTTTTTTCTTTTTTTGCCTTCAGGGTTATCACTGGGGCTCAGTGCCTGCACTACGAACCCACTGTTCTTAAAGGCCATTTTTCCCATTTTGTTACCCTTGTTCTTGTTGCTACTGTTGCCATTGCTGTTGTCGTTGTTGGATAGGACAGGGAGAAATCAAGAGAGGAGGGAAGACAGAGAGGGGGAGAGAGAGAGAGAGAGAGAGAGACACCTGAAGACCTGCTTCACCACCTATGAAGTGACCCCCCCAGCAGGTGGAGAGCCGGGGGCTTGAACCAGTATCCTTACGCCAGTCCCTTCCTCTGCACTACTGCCCAACCCCCAGTATGTCTTACTTTTAATCTGTGTGGAATGTGATGAGGTGGTCTTTTGGAATAGGTAAATAGTAAGATCAGCTGTAGACAGTGCCCTAAAGGAATGAGGTGCAAAGGCAAATCAGAAGACATGCCCTCTTGGAAGTACCTGGGCACCAAGAGAGGGAAGAATGAGTGACAACTGACATAGCTGGGTGGAATCCAGTGCACGAAGGGTCAAAGCATGCTCTAGATGCTTTTCTATGAATTTATGATTAAATTTCTTTCTGTCATGACACTTACATAAATGTGTTAGATCTGGAGTTATGTTACCTTGAGAGAGCAACCTTTCACAGTCATCGAATTCCAGCATTCTTCTTTTATAAGTTCAGTCAAATAAGCCTTGGCAAGGTTATGCATCTCTGCATCCTTTCTTATCTAGAAGAGTGCAAATGAAAGAAAAAGACAAAAAAGTGAAAAATGTAGGGTTGGAAACCAGGAAATAACAAGTGTTAGAGAAGTTGTGAGGAAAGGGTCTCTGCTTCACTGCTGGTGGGAATGCAATTTGGTACAGCCCCTTTGGAAGACTGTAGAGGGTCCTTAAATATATAAAAATGCAATTACCTTATGATCCAACAATACCACTCTTGGGCATTTATCCAGTGGACATCAAACACTAATTTGAAGGGACATATGTACTCTGTGCTCATAGCTGCATTATTCACAGTAGCCAGAGAGGAAGCAGTTTAAATGTCATCATCAGATGACTGGCTAAAGAATTTATGGGAAATTTATTCCATAGAATACTACTCTGAAATAAAAAAAAAAGATAACATTGTGTCCTGTGGGACAAAAATGGATGGAACCGGAAGTGACTATACTTAGTGAAATCAGTAAAGAAATGAAAGACAACTATATGTGGAATCTAGAGATCTGATTTACATGAACTTGGGAATTTTGGTGTTGGGTGTGGAGTGGAACTATACACTATAATCTATACACTATAATCTATATACTATAATCTGTAATTATAATCTATGCACTATAATCTATACACTATAACCTATACACTATAATCTATACACTATAATCTATACACTATAACCTATACACTATAATCTATACACTATAATCTACACACTATAATCTATACACTATAATCTTACAGTCATCTAAAGAACTATTAATAACAATTCCCCTTCCTCTCGATTTCTGGCTGTCTCTATGAAAGAAAGATAATAAAAATTTAAAAAACAAAGTATTAATAACAGATAAAATTTTTAAAAAAGAAAATGTAGGGTTGGGGAAACAGTATAATGGTTATGCAAAAGATTTTCCATGCCTGAGGTTCTGAGGTCCTAAATTTAACCCCCAACACCATTATAAGCCAGAACTGAGCAGTGTTCTGGTCTCTCTCTTCCTCTCTCTCCCTCCCTCATTAAAATAAATAAGCAAATAAAATAAATAAATATTTTAAAAAGAAACTGAAAATGTAGACTTTTAAAACAAACAAAGCTCAACTGTGAATTTGCTACCAGTCATGCTGTACATTTAGTGGCAGACTTTGATTTGTCCCAACTCCTACAGTTAGCCTGCACTGAGAAGCACCTGGTTTTGAGAATATTTTCTGAAGCTAATATATGGGCTTGGAATTCCTTTCTGTGAGGACCAGGGTGCAGCACAATTTCTTCTAAGGGCAGGCAAGTCCCATACATGGGCCAAGTGGATATGAGGACAGTGGCCAGGCCATGGTGAACTGAGGTCTAACACCCACAAGCTGGCTGGTGCTGTGGGAAAGCAAAACCACTGTGCCAAGTCTTTCTGTTTTATTAGAGATGTTTAATGTTTTATTGGGACTTCACCTTCTGTGCCATTTCCTAGGCTGCCCAAACTGTCATGTAATTACCATTTCATTTTATGGTGACAACACTTACTGTTTACTCTCTCAACAATACTCAAGCATGTAACACAGTATTAGTAGCTATCATCACCATGTTACATATTAGATTTCCAGAACTTAATTCCTTAACTGGATTTTTACTGAACTTTGGCCTTTTTCCTCTAGCTGAGACCCTGGTAGGGTCATTTGATAACTGGGATTCCTGCCTTGCAGGTGCCACTGTTTCTTCCCAGGGAGCAGTACTTTGCTTCCAAATATGCTGAAAGCCAGCTGAGTCTATGGAGCTATCTTGAAAACACTGTTCTATCTTGGGCCATCTGGTTCTGCTATCATGCCCAATCTGGTGCTAATATGTCTTTAGAAGAGCAGAGCTCATGAAAATAAGCACTAAACGCAGAGGGAAATGGGGACATGAGTGGTCTTTCTCTGAACCAAAGCCTGCCTTGGAGAATCACAGTGGCTCCTAGAGGGATGGCCAGGAACATGGTAAACAAAGAGGAAAGTCCATGGGACAGAGACATGGGGTGGGGGTGGTGTGATCAGGGTGGTTTCATGAGCAAGCCATAAGAGCACATTTCTGGGACCAAGGAGTCAAACATAAGCTTGGAAAGAGAAACAAGTATGGGGGGTGGGGGAGGTGTCTTATCCAAACTCCTTGCAAAATGGTCAGGATGCATGGACTGGGAGAACCTGGTGCTTGAACAGGACAGAACATTACAGGCCTGAGTGAAACCAGGGCCAAGGAGTCTGAGCATGCCTCCTGGCTCAAACCTGAGCTGTGGGATTGAAGCCATGTGATTTGGTTTCCTTAAGTGGGGAAACAATAGTTTATCTTTGTTGGATTGAGCAACACAAAGGAAGTAGTATTTTAATAAGTCCAAGGATTTGGTGCTTCTGATAATTTAAAAGAAATCCTTTCTAAGTTTCAGTGATATGTTTAATCACAAAAATCAAATCCTTTGCTATGATATATAAGGTCTTCAGAGCTGCTAACATCTCCCAATTCATTCTATGAGTCTGCCCATTTTGCTACAGATTTTCTGGTCTTTTCGTTCCTGGAATACTCCAAGTTGTTTCTGCCTCAGGGCCTTTGCTCCTGTTGTTCCCTTTAAAATCTAACATTTTCTTTCCCCAGATCTTTGCAGAGCTGGATCTCCCTGCTAATTAGCTACAAAGACCTCTCTAAGGAGGTATTCTTTGAGTTGGGGCAGTATCTCAGAGGTAGGGCTCAGGATTTGCATGGGTGAGACCTTATTTGGATTCCTGGTGCTGCATATGCCACAATTCAGCAATGCTCCGGTCAGTCATAAAAATAAGTAATTGGGACAATTATCCGAGACAAGAGAAGAAACAAAGGGGATATGGCAGTTGACACTTATCTTCTCTAAACACTTTCAGACTGGCCTTAGATCAGATGGTGCTCAAAAAAGGTATAGAGAAAAAGATTTCAACTCAACAAAGCACTTAGTGGGACTGGGCAGTGGTGCACTCAGTTAAGTGCTCACATAACTATGTGCAGGGACCCAGGTTCAAGCTTCCAGTCAGGGGGAAAGCATCATGAGTGGTGAGGCTGTGCTGCAAGTGTCTCACATTCACTCTTCCTCTCAGTTAACCTCCCCTCTCTGTTACTCTGTTTAATCAAATAACAAGTGAAAAAAGAATATATGGGGGTTGAGAGAGAGGTTGAGAGAGAGAGAGAGAGCACTACCCAAAGCACTAGATTTCTTATGCAGACACCAAGGCCCAGCAATAACCCTGGTGCAATGGGAAAAAATGTGCCTACTTAACCTCAATGTTGGCATGAGGTGGCTAAGGGGCATTCTAAAAATGTTCAAACATATGATGAGTGAAAGAAGGTTGGCATTAATATCATGAAGAAGAGACAAATAATCTTCTTCCCCTTAACCTCACACTGCAGTGATTTTTCTGAGTTCATTTATATGTACTAAGTTTGTATTATTCACATTGTGCTGGTAAAGTTTTTGTTCTATTTGTATAGTCTTGGAAAAGTTCTTCCCACCTTGCTTTTACTTCTTTTTTTTGTTTAATCATTTTTTTTGGGGGGGATTAATGGTTTACAGTACAGTTGTTGACACATGGGTAAAATTCCTCATCTCACCATGACAGGATCTGCAAAACATTCACACCCCCAACTTGGGTCCTTTTCCACCATCATGCAGCAGGACCCTAAAACTCCACCCCTTCCCCTGCATGTAGAGATCTTCTTCCATTCCATGAGGAGTCTCTCGATTTGTGCTAATGATTTGTGTGTGTAGATTTTATATCCTGTTACTCTACTTAATTTATTATTTTCAATAGGTTTTTTGGTGGAGTCTTCTAGACATATATCATTTCATCAGCACATAGTGATAGCTTTATTTCTTCCTTCCAGTACGTATACCTTTGATATCTCTTTCTTATCTGATTGCAAAGGTGAGAACCTTGAAGACTATGTTGAGTAATAGTGAAGACAGCTGCACATTTATGTCTGATTCATAATTTTAGGGGGAAAGCTTTCAGCCTTTTCCCATTGACATTGATGTTTACTATAGATTTGTGTTGGTATGTTTCATATCGGTTTGCTCCCCTTCCCCCCAACTCTGAGAGAATTGGTTTGGCCCTTGCTTGTTTTGCGCCCCGCTTTCTCCCCACCCCCTATGCTAAGGACGTCCAGAGTCCCAGTAGCAGCTGCAGAGGGAGAATGATGGGGAAACATATGGTGTGGTGATTTGCCCGTTTGTGAATAAAGATTAAACTGCAGCTTCTCAGCCCAGCCGTGTGTCCCTGAGTCTCTGTCTCTGTCTACCGCCGTGACGCTAGCCCGGCCTGCTGGAGCCTCCAAACTTTAACAACAAATGGCACCCATGTGGACCGGACTTGCGCATCTCTCAGATAAGTGAAGACAATTTGGCTACCTATGTACTATGGCCTTCTCTTCTGCTTGTGAAGAGATCTCCAAAGGCCTCTGCCCTTTCTTCATGAGACTGTTTCGCTGTTTCTGGAACATTTATCTCTAGACCACTCTGTGGTTTCCACCCAATGCCAGCCCGCAGGAGCCCAACACCAACCTGCATGAGCCGGCTTTCCACCCGCGTGGCGCGGGACATTGGGCATGGGCCCCCTCCAGGCTGCTCGGCCGCTGGGAACAGGGCAGCAGACATGGCAGGGCCATGGGGCAGGGCCGTGGCGGCCTATTATGGCCGCCACCCCAGGGCACCTCGGCCAGCGCCTTCTGCACGGCTGGCCCGCCCGCCCTCATGCTATGAAGTCTGGACAGATCCCGGACCCCCGGAGACCGCGGGTTCCCTGCCGAAACTGGGCCCCCTGGCCGAGATCCTCAGCTCGGGTCTGAAGGCAGATGAGCTAGAACACGCAGAGATTCATCCAGAGATCGCAACCTACAATTCCTAGAAGTGGAGCTGTGCAGGAGGCCCCACCTCCGGATGGTGACCCCCCAACAACAACTAAGACAGTACAGATCTAAATTCATGTTTAAAATGACATGTCTTCGCAACAAAGGTTTCTCTCCTTGTGTATTAAAGACCATGTTTACATGTGTGTTTAAAGTTTGGTAACATTAACTTTAAGGTTAAAAATATAACTTTAAGGCTATATTCTTACCAGACAGAGTTAAATGAAAAAGGTTTTCAACGTAATTCTCATAAAGATAAAATTAACTTACATTTAAAGTCTGAGGTAAAAATTAGTTTAAATATCAATATATTTTAACTAAGTTGGTCAAAAAAAACCCCTGAGCACACCTAGGGTGTGTCTCCCTCTTGAATGGGTGTAACAAAAGGTTAAAAAGACATTGTTGATATGTAAAAGTCTCAAATTCCTTCTCAATTAGAAATGTTAGGTTGCTATGGTTATGCTAATAATTCTCATGCCTGAGGCTTTTTTCTTTCTATGGTTCATGTTTGCCTTTCCACATTTTATTGTTTGAACTTTAAATAGCCTTGGAATCCTTCTGGAAGGGACTTCCAATTGTGATAGAGTTATCAATTGTGGTAAACTTCTAACCTGCTACAAGTTTTGTTTCATAAGTAAGTGAATTGAAGCTGTCAAGTTCTCTACAGAAAAGCAGAATTCTGATGGCTGACATTCCCCATCGAGACAGACGTACAACAATTCACCCCCTGGCAATTCTTCAGTGGACATCTGCTTTGGACTTCTATCAGACTCACTGGTACACTTCAGACACTTTGCACAAAACTAGCAGCTTTCCTTATGCTGCTTCTCAAAGACTGACTGCAGCCATGCCTTGGGACTCTAGGCCTCACCCTCCCCCCATGCTAGAAAATGCCATGGAGGCAAGTACGCCCCCCAGAGGCAGGAAATGTTTTTTTTTAAGCTGATAAAGTTTTGCCCACAGAGGCAAAAAATGGCCCCCTCAGGCTTTCCCTTGGCAGCACACTGGTTCTTGTTACTCGCTTACATGTTTCTCCATGTTTGTGCCAGTTTCTTTTTTGAAAATGCCTGTACGATATAGGTTTCTGTTCACCCCACACCTGATACTGTGGTCATTTAGTTAAAAACAGAAGGGGGAATTGTTGGTATGTTTCATATTGGTTTGCTCCCCTTCCTCCCGACCTCTGAGAGAATTGGTTTGGCCCTTGCTAGTTTCGCGCCCCGCTTTCTCCCCACCCCCTATGCTAAGGACGTCCAGAGTCTCAGCAGCAGCTGTGGAGGGAGAATGATAGGGAAACACATGGTGTGGTGATTTGCCCGTTCGTGAATAAAGATTAAACTGCAGCTTCTCAGCCCAGCCGTGTGTCCCCGAGTCTCTGTCTCTGTCTACCGCCGTGATGCTAGCCCGGCCTGCTGGAGCCTCCGAACTTTAACAACAGGTTTGCCATAAATGGTCTTTATTATGTTGAGGAATTATCCTTCTATTCCCAATTTCTGGAGTGTCTTTATCATAAATGGATGCTGGATCTTTTCAAATGTCTTTTTGGCATCAATTGATATAACCATGTGATTTTCATCTTTCTTTTGTTGTTATGGTGGATTACACTGATTGACTTATGGGTGCTGAACCATCCCTGTTCCCCAAGGGTGAATTCCATTTGGACTTGGAGAGCTATTCTCTTGATACGTTTTTGATTTGATCTGCAAAGATTTTGCTGAGGATCTTTGCATAAATGTTCACCTAGTGTATAGGTATATAGTTGTGTTTTTTTTTTTAAAATAGAATTATTTACTGCTTTGGAGATCAGGGTGATGTTTGCCTCATAAAACATTTTTGGGAGTGATTGTACTTCATTTTTTTTTGCAAGAGTTTGAGGAGAATAAGTGTTAGTTCTTCTTTGAAAGTCTTATAGAATTTGTTAGTAAATCCATTTTGGCCTGGGTTTTTATTATTAGGAATATTTTTGATTACTGAATAAATTACTATACTAGTGATTGGCCTGTTTAAGCTATCTACTTCCTATTGGGATGGGCTGGCAGTTGGTATGATTTTAGGAATGCATCCATCTCATATAGATTGGCTAACCTATTTGCATAGAGATGCTTATAATACTATGGTTCAAGAGATGGTGCAGTAGATAAAGCATTGGACTCTCAAGCATGAGATCCCCAGTTCAATCCCTGGCAGCACATGCACCAGAGGGATGTCTGGTTCTTTCTCTATCTCCTCCTATCTTTCTCATTAATAAATAAATAACTAATCATTTTTAAAAAGAGAGAAAGATGCCCATAATATTCATGTATGATTTTGTGTATCTCCCCATCTTTGGTTGTAATTTGATCTCTCCTGTAAGGAGTATACTACTGTGTTTCCATATGTTGGGACTTTTTCTAATTTTGTGTTTGTTGTTAAAGTTTAGTTTAATTCCATTGTGGCCTGAGAATATACTTGGGATTATTATTTCAATGTTCTTGAGTTTATTTACACTGTCTTTGTGGCTTAAAATATGGTCTGTTGTTGACAGTGTTCCATGTAGACTTGAAAAGAATGTGTATTCCAGTTTCCTGGGGTGATGGGTTCTGAAGATGTCCAATATGTCAAGTTTATCCATCTCTTCTTTTTATTCTCTTGTTTATTTGCCACTCCTATGATTTATCTGTTTAAAAGAATGAAGTATTAAAGTCTTCTACTATACTGCTGTGTTGTTACTGATGTATTTTCACAGCTTTCTCAATGGATGTTTGACATATTTTGATGGCCCACACTGGGTGCATAGATGTTAATAATTGTTAAGTCCTCTTGGTTGACTTATTCCATGAGCAGTGTGTAATGTTCATTCCTAACATTGATAATTTACTTTAAAGCCTATTGTGTCAGATATGAACATAGCTGTCCCAGCCTTTTTTGTGGTCTATTATCTTGTAAGATGATTTGTTACCCTTTTATTTAAAAAAATTATTTATAAAATAAAAAATATCGACAAGCCCATAGGATAAAGGGTACAATTCTACACAGTTCCCACTAACCAGAGATCTGTATCCCACCCCCTCCTTTGAAAGCATTCCTATTCTTTAAGCCTCTGGGAGTATGGACCTGGGATCATTATAGGGTGCAGAAGGTGAAGTTCTGACTTCTGTAATTGCTTCTCTGCTAAACATGAGAATTGGCAGGTTGATCAATATTCCCAGCCTGTCTCTCTCTTCCACTAGTGGGGTAGGGCTCTGGAAATGTGGGGCTCCAAAGTATATTGCTGAGGTTGTTATCCTTTGCTTTGAGCCTGCTTTTCTTCTATCTAGTTAGGTAGGAGTCCTGCAGACAATACATGGTTGGGCTCTTCCCTGGGAATCAGCTGTATTTTCACAAGAAACAGGCTACATACATCCTATAACAGAGATAAACAAATTACAGGGAACATTTGCAAACCTACATAAGTAAACACCTTTACCACAAAATGAAAAGACACCAAACATAATGAATGGTAAGGAAGAATAATTTATCCAGCAATGAATAAGGACAGGAAAAAATTCTAACAAGACAGAAACATATAAAAATTATGCAAGAGGGAGTCAGGCTGTAGTGCAGCGGGTTAAGTGCAGGTGGCGCAAAGCACAAGGACCGACGGGCATAAGGATCCCGGTTTGAACCCCGGCTCCCCACCTGCAGGGGACTCGCTTCACAGGCGGTGAAGCAGGTCTGCAGGTGTCTATCTTTCTCTCCCCCTCTTTGTCTTCCCCTCCTCTCTCCGTTTCTCTCTGTTCTATCCAACAACGACGATGACAACAACAATAATAACTACAACAATAAAAAAAACAAGGGCAACAAAAGGGAATAAATAAAATAAATATTTTTTAAAAAATTATGCAAGAATTAGTCAACGTGTTAATCACAGGAGTGAGAAAAGTTCTATTAATAAATATGGATAAAAATAGATGTGCCTGGGAGAAAAAGCAGGAAACATTTGGAAAAGGAAATTAAATAACTAACAGCTGAAATAGCCAAGTTAAGAGTCAAATTAGCTGAACAAGAAAATAGCAGAGTAAGATAAACCAATGGTTGAATACAGTTGAGGGAGGTGAGACCAGATCAAGTGAAGCAGAAAACAGAATTAGTAAGATCGAGGATGAATTACAGAGAACTAAAAAAGAAGTACAGAAACTTAAAAAGACATCAAGACACTGAAACAACATGAGAGTCATGTGGGATGGCATCAAAAGAAGCAATTGGTCTGCTAGAAGGAGAGGTAGGGAACACATACAGGATGAGATAATAGCAGGAAACTTCCCCACATTAAACAACAGAAAGTACATAAAGGTTCAAGAAGTTCAGAAAGTCCCAAACATAACTGACCCAGATCATAAATAAAATAGCAACAACAAAAGATAAAAGATCCTGAAGGCTTTAAGAGAAAAAAGTCATGTACAAAGGTAAACCCATAAAATTACCAAGATTATTATAAGATTTCTGGGGGTCAGGCAGTAGCCCAGCAGGTTAACCGCGCATAGCACCAAGTGCAAAGACCTGCTATTAAAACCGGTATTAAGGATACCGGTTTGAACCCCCAGCGCCCCACCTGCAGGAGAGTCGCTTCACAGGCGGTGAAGCAGGTCTGCAGGTGTCTTTCTCTCCGCCTCTCTGTCTTCCCCTCCTCTCTCCATTTCTCTCTGTCCTATCCAACAACGACGACATCAATAACAACAATAACCACAACAATAAAACAACAAGGGCAACGAAAGGGAAAATAAATATTTTTTAAAATTATAATAAAAATTACCAGATTTCTTTAACACAAACTCTAAAAGCCAAAAGAAAGGTCAAGATATATATTGAGTTATCAATGAGAATGACTTTTCAGGCGAGAACACACTTTCGTGATAGACTGCCATTCAGACTAGATGGAAGGATAAAAACCTTCTTGGACAAGTAACAATTGAAAGAATTATCACCAAAAATTCTGGAGAAGAGCTTCTAAATGAGTCCCTGTGCTGTGACTTAGCATATAGCACTGCCGAAGAACTGGCTGGAGATAAGTGTCAGCCTGATGGACTGAAGTAACTTGCAAGTGGCCAGAAGCCCAGCGGTCTTCGCCTGAGTGTGCAGTGTGCCTGGAAGCTGGGATGGGGGGCGGGGCCTAGGAGCTGGCTGGCTTGGATTGGGGGTCGGTTGTCCGGATGTTGAGATGGCAGGGGCATGGCGCTTTTCCTGGGCCTTCTACACAAGTGAACTTAAATCTTGGTAATTGCCTTTCTCATGATCTGGTCGATTCTTCCCCCTGATTTTCCGGGTGCCTTCTGAGGCACACGGTGACCCCAGCTGAGGCTTCCTAGGACCAGACTGCTGCTGACTGAACTATATGAACACGTTTGGCTGAACTTTGGGTAAATTATTCTTGCCCTTATGAAACTGGCTTATTTACCCCCTGCCTATAGCTTCCTATTTAATGGCACCTACTATATTAAAGTCCTGTACCCTTGTACCACCCTAATAAACCTTTGATTTTAGCTTGCCCCCAGCCAAGTCCATTATGTGCCACCGCAGCAAAGTCCTTTCTAATTATTTCCAACATTCCTATAAACAGTAACAAAAGGAAGTTACACATAAGAACATCCAAGACAAGTTTAAAATAGTGGCATTAAAATATCTTAAATCCAGAATATCAACAAATGTCAATGGTCTGAACTCACCCACTAAAAGGCACTGAGTAGGAAGATGGCCTTTACTTCTTTTATTGTAGCTATATGATGCTCCTCTTAGATGCACCTACCTTTGCCACTTCTTCCTCACTTTCTTCAAGGAGCCTTTCCAGTTCATCAAGATCCAAACCAAATTCATGCTGCTCTAACTTTGCAACAGCATCTACTGTTTCATTTTCTTCCATCATAGTCAGAACCTGGTTTGCAAGATAGGAGAGGACAGGGACAAAGAATGAAACTTCAAAGAAATGGTTTTCTGAGTCTCTTTTGATAACAATAATATGCAGATGGTAAATCTCTAGTTTTTTAAAATAATTTTTATTTATCGATACTTATTGGATAGAGACAGAAAACAATCAAGAGGTAAGTAGGAGACAGAGAAAGAGAGAGGAAGAGATATTCATAGCACTTGTCATCACTAATGAAGGTTTCCCTATGCAGGTGGAGAACAGGGGCTTGAACCTGGGTCCTTATGCACTGTAATGTGTGCACTCAACTATGTGCCACCACCCAGTACCTAGACAGTTTATTAATCTAAATGTCATCATCAAGTAAAAGATTAGTTTATAGGTCAATTATGGTCATTTAAATGTTAAGGTTCAATTTTTATACATTAATCTAAAAATAAAATTGTATTAATTTATTGATGCTGTTAAAGAATTATTGGCATTTAGATGTACTAAGTGTTATGGGCATGCACTTTAGAAGTTAAGCCTTTTAGAAAAATATAATTAAATTATTAAAGGTGAAATGATATACTGAATTTACTTTAAAAGTATCAGAAATGGTATCAATTAATGTCATGGCCTGAATTCACCTGTTGAAAGGCACAGAGTAGGAAGATGGATCAGAAAACACAACCCAACTATATGCTGTCTGCAGGAACCCCACCTAACTCAACAAGACAAACACAGACTCAAAGTGAAAGGTTGGAAAACTACCATACAAGCCAGTGGACCCACAGAAAAGGGGCAGGTACAGCTATACTCATACCTGACATGATAGACCTTAAAATAAATAAAATTTAAAGAGAGGCCATCTAAATACAACAAACATCTACTGAAAAAGCTACAGCAATAAGTTAACAGCAACACAATAATAGGAGGGGACTTAAACACCCTACTTTCTCAACTTGACATATCATCCAGGCATAAAATCAATAAATAAACGAAGGAGCTAAATGAAGAGATAGATAAACTAGAACCATTGGACATTTTCAGAGTAAAAGTCGTGAAGTTTTTGAGTATTTTGAGAGAGTTTGACTAGAAAGGCTTATTAAAACAAAGGCAATTATTACTTCCAGGATAAATTTAAGTTGCAAAAGTAAACTATAATACATTGTGTGTCTCAGCTTTGATGAATATTTATGTAACTTCAATAGTGTGCATACTGAGTATGGACTTATATGATGTTGCAGTGGTGGGGGTGGGGTAAAAACATAAATATTCATCTTACACTCTTGGAAGTTTATAGTGTCACAATAGAGATATCAAAAATAGAAGTAGCAAGGAGACAGTTTAGGGGGAAAAGGAGGTAAATAATCAAAAACTAATGAAGACACTTCAGAGTGCAAGGTTCAGAATAAAGAAAAGCAGGGCAGATACTGCTTTAAACATATGATTTTAGAATCAAGACAGCTCACCTGGTAGTGTACACACTACCATGTGCAAGGATCTGAGTTCAACTCCCCAGTACTATGTGGGCACACTGCATGGCACAAGGGGACTATCCATGAATGGTGGAGTGGTTATAATGTTCAAAAGAGTAGTTTTAGATCAAGGACCAAATGTAGTAACATACACAGTTATAACACTTACAGTTTTAGCAAGTGCTTTGATTCCTTTTTTTATCTCTTTCCTTTTATTAGAGAACAGTTTTTTTTCCTTTGTGATGGCCTGAAATGGAAAAATTATATTAAATTAGCAATAAAAATGATAGTGATAGTATATCTGTATACAGCCATTTATGTATATATATAAGTATATTCACATATATATATCAATAGGTAAATTATGCTGCACTAGAAACAATTTTTGAAGATCAGTAATAAACAGTATCATAAAGTAACATCACTACAGTACTTTGCATTACTGCTTCTATGCAAATGATCACTGAGGCAACCTGGCACTGATGTCAACTATAAGGCCAATGAAAAGGAAATAATTAAGTAGGAAAAAGGTGGGAATAGTTGACAAAGGAAAACCAAGTCTGCTGTATTACTGGGATTAGGGAAGCCAGCTAAATGCAGGTAAAAGCTGACACTTAAGTCAATTTTCTAAACATCTGAAACCACCATGTTCCTCCTGTTCCTGACCCGCCTTGTCCTTTAAGCCATACTTGTAGCGTTACCCCCCCCCCCCAGCTCACTCCGAGGAAGTATCACTGACCATATCCTTTTCTCTGTCTCAGCTGTGCCCTCCTTTCGAATGTGTTACCCTAAGTACAGTTTGTAAAGTTCAGATGTAACTTAATCTGAAAGGCTCGGTTGTGTGTAGTGTTTGTTTTTGGCAAGCAATTTAATTTTGTATGACATAATGCTTTGCCAAATAGCATCTCATCTTACTTTCCAACTTGACAGTGGGTTCTCATAATCATCAAATATATTTGACACACCTAGAAAGCGTAATTTCAAACCCTTTCCCATGTTTTATAGATACCTCTTGGCTCTTTTGCTGTATCCAGGGGATATCCTTTTTGATATCACTTTGGACTAATTCCTCTTGTGATGAGTCAAAGCTTAGCATCCTAGTGTTGGGCATCTTAGAAAACATTTAAATTGAAAATTTATCGATTTTTTCTCCTCCCACCCTCCTTCATATAATTACTTTAAGGCTGTTTATACTTGTTTATATATACTGTTTATATAGTTATAGAATATCAAGCATCTTGCCTGCAATGTTTTAGTAAGTCCTCACTATAGATAAACTAAAACCCCAAGTCTACCTGATCTGTAGCACTCTTTGTTACCTGGTCTTTTCCCAACCGTGTCTCCTACCATTCTCTCCCTTGCTCATTTCAGCTTCACAGACCCTTTGAGGTCCTCAGACATGCTAAGCTCTTTCGCCATCTGCCATATGTACTCTTGGCAACCCCCATATTTGCATATTGCCACCCTTTCAATTTAGTCACAGTGTAAATATCTTCATGGAGAAGCCCTTCCAGCAGTGGCACTGATCACTCCCATTCAGGGACCAGATCTTCTACTATCAACTCTTTTCTTACTCTTTTATTTTCTTTATGGTTTTATTAGGGAAGTAATGGTTTACAAGACAACTGTTTTTATGTGAGTAGAGTATAATTTCCTTTTTTTAAATTAATGACTTAATACTGATTCACAAAATTTTAAGATCATAGGAGTATAATTCCACAATATCCCCACAAGAGTTCTGTATCCCCATCCCTTCCATTCTCTTTTCTTATTTTTATTGATTTATCTTTCTCTGTTGACCCATAATCTCCTATTCTAAGGCAAGCTCCATGAAGGCAGGCAATTATCAGTCTTGCTTACCTATTTTCTCCTTCAACTCATTGTAGGCTCTTGATAAATATTTGCTAAATGACTGACTGAATGAATGCTATTCTCTGGCTAGCCGACTTCTAAAGAATGCATATGATTTCAAAGTACAGAGAGAATGGTTTGCTCAAATACCAGTACTGACAGCATTTTTTTTTTTTTTTTGTCAAGTGAGCCTAGACCTTGTACTGTGTGGTAAACAAAATCTGAGCTGTAATATTTTTTTTATTACTTTGATAAAGGTTAGATATTTTCTCTAACATGTAGCTCAGACTTATTTTTTAATCTGTGGGACTCCCAGATAAAGGAGAATATTACTATGTGTTAAAAGAAAGTCCCACATACTGTAACGTGTGTGCTAACCAGGTGCGCCACCACCTGACTCCAAGTCCCACATACTGAACATTATTTGAAAAGGAGAGAAAGAAGGGAGGGAAGGGGAAAGAGAAAGAATATTGGAACTCAACTCGTTCATTTTCCTTTTCTGACTCTCCACTCTGATTTTGTGTTATATCTAAATACTCGTTTTCCTTAATCATGGTGTTCTTCAGTGAATTTAAAAGTTGTTGAGAGTATTCGAGAATTTCATTTGCCAAGGCTGCTCCAAATCGCCTATATTAATTAAAAAAGAAACACACACATTGACTACAAAATCACATTTAAAAAAAATCCCCTGAGGGAGAGAACTTACACAAAGAGAATCTTTTCAAAAATGTCAGTAATGCTGTATTTTTTAAAACTGAGCTGTGATTATGTTTTTTTGTTTTCCTTTAAGCAGGCTAGACCATTTTGTATAATTATTATATGTATAGTATAATTTAACACCACAGCATATTTTATTCTTCTTTTATGTTGCACCTTTTCCATTTTCTGGTACACTAGACTATTAACTTGTTTAAATATATATCCTGAGAGCAAATATAGTCACTTGGATTCTCTCCAGCTATAGCAGTCTCCTTAATTAGAAGGGGAGATAAGACAAGGCAACGTGAACTCATATTTAAAAGTTGTAAGGATTCAGAATTTACACTATATGCTTTTTTTTTTTTTTACCTTTTGACCCCTACCTATTTCTTTCACTTACCACTCCCTTTTGGAAATCACCAATCTGCTCTTTGAGTATCAAAGAGTTTGCTTTGTGTGTTCATGTGCTCTTTGTTTTTTAGGTTTTTATAGAAATCATATGCTATTTGTCTATCTCTGAGTTATTTCACTTACTATTAAGCCTTCAATGTCCATCTATGTTGTTGCAAATAACAAAATTTCATTCATTTTGGTGGCAGAATGATATTCCACAATGTTGTGAATATATATATATATATATATATATATATATATATATATATATATATCTTCCTGTCAATATCTACCATCTATGTAAATGATTTCTTTTTTTTTGCCTCCAGGGTTATTGCTGGGTCTCAGTGCATGCAAAACGAATCCACTGCTCCTGAAGGCCATTTTTTTCCATTTTGTTGCCCTTGTTATCCTTGTTGTTGTCATTGCTGCTGCTGTTGTTGGATAGGACAGAGAGAAATCAAGAGAGGAGGGGAAACAGAGGGAGAGACAGACAGATACCTGCAGACCTGCATCACAACCAGTGGAGTGACCCCCTGCAGGTGAGGGTCTGGGGGCTCGAACCAGGATTCTTAAGCTGGTCCTTGCACTTTGCATTATGTGCACTTAACCCTCTGCGCTACTGCCCAACCCCCCCACCCCCCCGTAAATGATTTATCTACCCACCCATCAATGGACACTTAGATTGTTTCTGTATTTGGTTACTGTAAATAATGCTTTGGTGAACATGGGGTTGGTTGCATAAATCTTTGCAAATTAGTTTTTGTTTTCTTGTTTTCTTTGGATAGATACCCAAAAGTGGAATTACTGGATCATATAGCAGTTCTTTTTAATTTTTTGAACAATCTCTATATTGTTCTTTATAGTGGTTGCATTTTGACTACATTCTTACCAAAAGTACACAAGGATTTCTTTTTCTCCATACCCTCACTAATACTTATGATTTCTTAAGTTTTAAATAAATAACATTTATTAAATGCCTTTATAAAACATTTTTTTCTTTTTTTAAACTTTATTATGTGGGGATTAATGGGTCACAGTACAGTTGTTGACACATTGGTAGAGGAAGACTTTCATATATAAGAAAAAGAAAGAAGCCAGAGCATCACTCTAGTACATGCTGTGCTGGGGA
This sequence comes from Erinaceus europaeus, assembly GCF_950295315.1. Taxonomy (NCBI): domain Eukaryota; kingdom Metazoa; phylum Chordata; class Mammalia; order Eulipotyphla; family Erinaceidae; genus Erinaceus; species Erinaceus europaeus. The sequence goes on along the minus strand of NC_080175.1, from coordinate 24,327,927 downwards.
TCGAACTGGGAACCTCAGGCATTCTACCAGCTAAATAGAGTCCTGCATTCTACCAGATAAGCTATGCCCCTGGCCACTGAATGTCTTAATAATGCACTAGTATCTGCAAAGTGATATCTCATTGTTCTTTCAGTTTGCATGCTTCCTGTTTATTAACAGTATCTTTTCATGTACTGACGACTGTTTGTATGTCTCCTTTGTAAAAACTTTGTGGGAAGCTGGGCGGTGGTGCAGTGGGGTAAGTGCACATGGCACAAAGCGCAGGGACAGGTATCAGGATCCTGGTTCGAGCCCCTGGCTTCCCACATGCAGGGGGTTCACTTCATAGGCGGTGAAAGCAAGTCTGCAGGTGTCTATTTTTCTCTCCCCAGCTCTGTCTTTCACTCCTCTCTCCATTTCTCTCTGTCCTATCCAACAATAACAACATTAATGGCAACAATGACAACAACAAAGGCAACAAAAGGGAAAAATAAAAAATAAATAAAAATTAAAAAAAAAGAAAAACGTTGTGTTCAGATATCTTGCCCATTTTAAATCTGCTTGTGTTTGCTACTGAATATGAGTCCTTTATATATTCCAGATATTAATCCCTTATCAGATATATGATTTTCAAATGTTCTACTTCAGCAGATTACCTTTTCATTTTGATAATGGTATCCTTTTCTGTGTAGGCAATTTTTAGTTTGATGGGGGGGGGGGCACACATATATTTTTGCTTTTCATTTCAGATGAAAAAAAAATACTTGCCAAGACTTATTAGGGATTCTACTTTGAGGAGAGCCCTTTCATGGGTTCTAGAACACAACATATCTCTTGACTTTTGGGGGTGAACTCACCCACACTATTCCCTATATTCTCACCCTTGAAAATGACATGTCTTTTGACCACCCACCTTGGCTTCTGGACAGTATAGTCTCTGAATACTAAGGACTGTGCTGTTTCTCACACATAAACACAGTAACATGTAAGTCACTTCCACACATGTACTAGTTTATCTCAAGCTTTAGGTACATCAGAACTGCCCAGAGGATTTGCTCAGACCTGGGCTCCATCAGAAGAAATTCTGATTCAGAACGTCTGGGTGGGAAGCAGGAAAACACATTAACAAATTCACAAGTGATAAAGATCCCACCTTGAACAACATTGTTAAAGATGAGGCAAATGGGCAGGGTGGTGGCACACTTTGTTGAGTGCACATGTTACACTGTGCAAGGACCTGTGTTCGAGCCCCTGGTCCCCAGCTGCAGGGGGAAAGCTTCATGAGTGGTGAAGCTGGGCTGCAGGTGTCTCTCTGTCTCTTCCATTCCTTCTCGATTTCTGGCTTTCTCTATCCAATAAATAAAGATAATTTTTTTTTAAAAAGCATGATGCAAATCACTTGTTTCATGCCTTAGGGCAAAAGCTAAGGCATTCTGGACCAAAGGTATCACATTTGACTTTGTTTTGAGTTGGAAATCCCTATGATTAACCACTGGTAGGTGAAAATACCCTTACTTCTATAGTCTTCAACAACTGTTTGCATCTACTGAGATAGTATTTGTTCATTTATTATAAAAGATTAGTTAGAACTGGTAGAATGAAATGTATGCTAATATCTTACTGAAGATTCCACTTATATAGTGGGAACTTATATAAATGAGCCTTTGAAATAAGTGGCTAGAGGGCTGGGTGGTAGCACAGTGGGTTAAGCACACATGCACAAAGCGTAAGGACCCACGTAAGGATCTGTGTTTGAGCCCCCAGCTCCCCACCTGTAGGGGGGTTGCTTTGCAAGCAGTGAAGCAACTGCAGGTGTCTTTCTCTCCCCCTCTTTTCTTCGCCTCCTCTCTCGATTTCTCTCTGTCCTATCCAGCAACAATAGCTGTAACAACAATAACATTAACAACCACAACAAGGGCAACAGCAAGGGCAACAAAAATGGGAAAAATGGCCTCCAGGAGCAGTGGATTTGTAGTGCTGGCACCAAGCCCCAGCAATAACTCTGGAGGAAAAAAATGAAACGAAATAAGTGGTTAGCACAACTGTTATTGTAAAAGGCAGTAGCCTTGAAATTCCCTTTTTATGCAGTTGTTTGTTAAGTGCTTTTAGTATGAGTTGCTTGTAGTATGAGGTGGAAAATTCCTTGCCCCTTCCCCCTTGAATAAGCAGGACCTAATCAGTGAAGGCCACCCATTGTTCGAAGGACCCTGCCTGGGGACAAGCCTTATCAGGACCTCATCAGTGAAGGCCACCCATTGTTCGAAGGACCCTACATGGGGACAAGCCTTATCAGGACCTTTGAACAGACTTTGTGGTGTGCTGTCTACCGGATGGGTGGTCATAGCCAATGGCAGGAGGATGTGCCTGGTTGAATTCTATTGGTTGTGTGATCTTACTATATTTGAAACTAGCCCGCGCTTTGCTTTGAATGGATCATGCTTTTGCTAAGTTTGAAATGATTGGATCTTGTGTTTGCTATAGCCTGTTATTGGATGTAGGTTGATAAGGTGATGTGCTCCCCCTCCCTGCGTGTAGTCTGAATTCCTATAAATTGTATGGTTTGAGCCCTGTTCGGGGTCGAGTTTGGTAGACTAACACCAGTCACCATCTCGGCCCGGATTGCAATTCGTCAATAAACATCTTTGCTTCCTTACAGTGGATGGTGGTTTGATTTATGCTCGCTAACAGTTATGACATAAAACGATTCACAATGTTTAACATTTCCTAATGTCATTGAGAAAGGACATGTCTTGTTACAGTTTTGCTCACCAAAGATAATGTATTATGTGTGAAATAAATTGAACTGCCAACTGATATCCCTCAGCAGATCAAACAAGGCAACATTTAAAGTCCTGGATGTCACCTTCACAGTCTCTACAAGTCTGTCATCATCTGTTGGGTAGCATTTATTTACAATTTCAGCATAATTTTTAAAAAGTAACATTTATTTATTTTTATTCTTGACCTGAGCACTGCTCAGTCCTGGCTAATGACTGGACTTGAACTTTAATTTTAGTCTAAGCAATGTCTAAATAATTTAATGCTTTCTAAGAAAAATCTAATTGAGAAAATAAACCTACACATGTGTATACATACAGAAATACAAGGCAATTTACTTTTCTGCCTCCAGGATTACCACTGGGGCTCGGTGCTTGCACTATGAACCCACTGCTCCTGGAGGCCACTTTCCCTTCTTTTTCTCCTCTTTTGTTTTCATTTGATAGGACATAGAGAAATTGAGAACGAAGAAGGAGACAGAGAGGGAGAGAAAGAAAGACACGTGCAGCCCTGCTCCACCACTCATCATGCTCCCCCACACCTCAAATGGGGGCTGGAGGCTTGAACCTGTATCCTTGCACAACAGGGGATTTTAAAGAGTTATCAAGAGTTTTTTTTATTATCTTTATTTATTGGATAGAGACAGCCAGAAATCGAAAAGGTAGGGGAGATAGAGAGGTAGAGAGAAAAGGAGACACCTGCAGACCTGCTTCACCCCTTGGGAAGATTTCCCCTTGCAGGTGGGGACTGGGGGCTCGAACCTGCGTCCTTGAGCACTGTAACGTGTGCTCAACCAGGTGCACCACCACCCGGTCCCTAATCAGGAGTTTTTTTAAAGCCCTCTACTATTCAGAATTGCCCTAGCTCCTTTTGTGCCTTCTATAGGTGTTATGATAGGGAGGGATGATCACCCCATATGCATTAATTATGTTTTTATTTTTTGTATTCTGATGCTTTGACCCCTTGGTACTTGCTAACCCTAGAGGGAATGCCCCTACCACCCAGGCCTGACCAGTTGTTAGAGACAGCAAGCCACTAGCCCTGGAGTCCACTTTGCAAATGCAAACTGACCAGTCTAGAGTACACATCCTCAACCATCTCCATTTTTTCTTCTTAAACCAAAGCACTGCTCAGTTCTGGCTTGTAGTGGTGCTGGGAAATGAATTTAGCCTCAGAGCCTCAGGCATGAGAGTTTTGCATAGTCACTATGCTACCTCCCCCCCCCCCCCCAACCATCTATTCTACTGAGCTTTAACACATAGGACCGTCATTGCCTCACCCTAGTTACCCACGGGCCAAATACCAGACAACTAAAGAATCAACTCTGTGCTCTGAACTCACTGAAATTCTCCAAATTTGTCAATCCTAAACCTGCTATTCCTACCCATGAAAACCAGAAGAAACCTGGACTTCCCCTACTTCTTCTTTTGTCTCCTTACTCTGGCTTCCACATGTGCCCTCACCAACCACCCATGTGCATTACATCACCTTTTGGGATCTGTGAATGCAAAAAAAAAAATCTTTTTCAGTAGGAGTTGTCTCCTGTTAGATGATTTTTCTATAACCAAGAGAGTAACAAAAGCTACATCTTACATTACCATGCTATGCAGGATTGCTAACAGGATTGTTAACATCCATACCTCCATCTTAGATAGACAAGGGTGCCATCATCTTTCCCGTTCACCAAAATGTTTTGTCCATCGACTGAAAGTTTCAACGACTGAATCCCGTGCCCTTGGTGAGAATGACTCCGATACCGAACAAATGTTTCCTCCATGGTTATGGGAATGAAGTACAGAAATTATAAACACAATTCTCCCACATAACTTTTCTATAGGGGTTACATACATTTTGCCCATATGTAAATCTTTTTTCTACTTGCTAATTTTAGTTGAATTAGTCTTGGAAATCGTCTGTTGGGAATACACAGCACTGAAAATTCCTAGTTCAAAATCCATTAACCAATTCTACTTATTTTTTCCCTCTGATTTTTTTTTGTGTATGCAAAGAGAGGAACTATTATCAACAATTTATAGTAAGAAAACCAGACATAGAGACATGAACAAATTTGTCAAAGGATGGGGGGGGGATTTTGAGCAAGCACAGATACTAATTCAGGTGCTTTTAAGAATCAGGTGTTTGGGAGTCAGGCAGTAGTGCAGCGGGTTAAGCGCACGTGGCGCAAAGCACAGGGACTGGTTAAGGATCCCAGTTCAAGCCCCCGGCTCCCCACCTCTGGGTAGTCGCTTCACAGACGGTGAAGCAGGTCTGCAGGTGTCTTCCGCTCCCCTTCTCTGTCTGCCCCTCTTCTCTCTATTTCTCTCTATCCTATCTAACAACAACAATAATAACAACAACAACAATAAAAAAACAAAAAGGGCAACAAAAGGGAAAAATAAATTAATAATTAAAAAATCAGGTGTTTATGTGCACAGAAGCTGTGATGAGAGATGGCACTGAGTGTGGTGAGGAATCAAGGCAACACGCCTCATGGGGCAGGTCTAGTCAAACAACTTACTAAGAAGCCAAAGAAACACCATTAATTTGGGACACAGGACAACAGTTTAAGCTTCTCGACTGAAAGCCAGGTATCAGCTAACAGAATGCTACTCTGCCATTTACAAAGATGAGAGTGTATTGTTCAGGATAAAATAAATGTAACTGGAGGTGATTTTATTAGGTGAAACAAATGAAAAAATGAAATTCTGCTACTGGATGGTTCCACTCACCTTTGGAATACAAATAGTTAAAACACATGAACTTGAGAAGAAAGAAAAGAAAACGGTCTCTTGGACTTTGTGAAAACCATATTCGGGGGAAGGGTGAACTTTGGTGGTGATAGAGGTGACCAGACACACACATCTATGTAAGTGGAAGTATGTCCCTGAAATATTTTAGCTTTGTAAGACACTATTAAATTGCTTATAATAAAAAAAATTAAGTTTACCAAGGTGTTAATATCTCGGATACATAGAAATCCACCTTTATCTAATGTTATGAGCCATAATCCATGAGGAGATAGAGAGAGATTTCCAGGTCCATACTGTTTGCTTTGGATTTTTTTGAGTGGCTGGAGAATGCAGACACTATTAGTTGCCTGTCAACCAAAGAAAATAACTGTTATGGGAAAGATCAGAGGGTCAGGTGGCCAGCAGCCTAAGGTTTGGTCAGATTGAGATGCACAAATTCGTTCCCTGGAAATAAATGACAAAGTGGGACTCTGTTCTGATAATCATGGTTGTCATCTTTTATGCAAATAAAAGTTGGTTTGGATCAACTAAGAAGTCTTCTGTATGACCTAATGACTATTAAACATCTGAGCTTACACTAACACCCTTTACTATTTATGGATCACTTTTATATGTTTCTATGCTCAAGCTAAAATAAATGTGTCAATATCCTCATATATGTCTTGTGTATTCCCACCTCAAACTTTTGAAAATGCTGTTTGGCGAAGTGTAAGGACCGGCATAGGATCCCGGTTTGAGACCCCGGCTCCCCGCCTGCAGGGGGGTCACTTCACAGGCGGTGAAGCAGGTCTGCAGGTGTCTGTCTTTCTCTCCCCCGTCTTCTCCTCCTCTCTTGATTTCTCTCTGTCCTATCCAGCAACAATGAAAGCAAAAACAACAACAATAGTAACAATAACAATGATGATAAACAAGGACAAGAAAAAGGGAAAAAAAGAAAATGATGTTTGGTTCCTAACACTGTCATAAACCATTTGTTTCCTCCGTGAATTTCTGTGTCACATACCTGGCTGCTATTTGCTCCTCTTAGTAAGAAGAGTTTCTGAGACCAAGTATAGTGAAACTGGTGTGTGTAGCAGGAGGTGACATAATATGGGAGAATTTGCAAAAAGTGTTTTGAAAGGATGCTAGAAACACAGCTTGGTTATTTTCTGCATTTTTGCTCAAAGCTCCAGTACAAGGCTCCATTGAAAACCATCAACCAGAGGCTGGGTGGTGGTGCATCCGGTTGAGTGCACATGTCACAGTGCTAAAGGACCCAAATTTGAGCCCCCAGTCGCCATCTGCAGGGGGAAAGACTCACGAGTGGTGAAGCAGGGCTGCAGGTGTGTTTCTGTCTCTTTCCCTATCACTCTCTGTCACTCACTTTCTGACTGTCTCTATCAAATAAAGTTAATATAAAGATTTAAAAAAAAGAAAAATTTTTTAAAAAGAAAGAAAACCATCAGCCATGTAAGCCCCTGACACCTTTGGAATAGATGTTCTAACTCTAGATAATTTGAAAAGGCACTAATTTAATATTATGTTATCTGCATGTCTATCTGACAAGTATGATATATCTAGTAGAAGTGTGAGGTGACCCAAAGGTGTTTTATGATGGATTCATTTATTGGGCTACCATATATCTACTTTAAGGAAATGATGTCACTATAATAAAGCCATTTGTTAACCGAGACTGGAGGATAATGCTGAAGCATGGATCACGGCTAATTAATGCAGGGTGTCAATCCTGACCGCTATGATAAATGATGGCATACTAAGGTTTAGGCATACTGTTTCAGGAAGATGATAGCTGCAGATGTATGGTACGTGGCTGCAAAAACCATATATTCGATTACTTCTGAAGTCCAACACTGCAGAGGACAGGGGGTGTTCTATCTCATACAGGAACTTGTGGATACATTCATCTCTCAGCCTCCCTCTTTCATCAGCAAAGCTTCCAGAAACTGTAAAATTGGGGAAAGAAGACAGATCACTTATTGCCATGTACTGGTTTTCTTTTTTCAATCACTATGAGCAAATATGGAAAGTAAAATAGAAATTTTAAATGTTCAATCAGTAATGTGGAGGATATTTTAGGTGATAAAGAGTATCAAAAAGCATCTAGGTTCCACTAAAAATACTTGTCTATTAAAGGACTGACAGTTAAATCTCTTTGGTAAGACCTCAGTTAATTTTATCAATTAAGTAGAAATATGGTTAAAAGAACCTCGTAATGATCTAGAAATCTCTAGTTAAAATATAAACATACTGTAAGTTTTGTGGTTCTCTTCTACTCTATAATTACATATTTGCAAAACCACTAGCTAGATAAATTTGTTATCTAAAACAAAGTGTTCTGTTTTATCAAATCTCTTCATCCAGAAAGCTTTTACTATATTTTTCTCTAGTGAAAGTAATTATACAGTAACTTGAGTTTAACTATGTGTTTTTAAAACTACAAAATTAGAGACAGCATGAAATGAGAAATCATGCTGATAAGGGGGCGATGGATCCTGTTTTTTTTCTTCCTCTTGTAGTAAGGCTTGCAGGAATGACTAGACCTAGAGAAAATTATTTTACATTGTTTAATGACCACATCAGTTGCTTGAAAAGAAAAAAAAAGATGCATGAAAGTTTATCATTTTGCCTCTTTGTGTATTAAGAGAAAAATTTTCTATCATCAAAGGGGAAAAATTTTTAAAAAGCTATATTAATAACTTAATGACCTTATGAGCCTATGACAGAATTGGTCACTTGTTTTCTCTTACCTTGTGGTAGTATTTTAGGCAGAGTGAACAGTTCCAACTTGCTCCTTTCTGTTTCTGGAAGCATGAACAGCACCATGACTTCCACTATGTCATTTTCCAAAAGAGACACTGTGGATATTTGTAAAATGTTTTTGCCCACCTCTAAAGACAAAAGATAATAAACATAAGTGATCATTTAAAAGTTTAATGAAAAATTTTATCTCCCCAACCCTGCAAATTAAATTATAGCATAGGGCTGAAAAATTGATACACCCCTGAGGTAGGACAAGGGAGGTGCATATATGGTTTTACCAATCAAAACCAAAATTGCTTCTGGTGGATCTTACTGACAGGGCTGGAGGAAAAGGCTAACTCTTAATCAGGACCTACAAAGCAGCTGCCAGGGGATGTGCTAATTACTAAGACAAAGAAACCATATCTATCACAGCAGTTGCAATCAGAGTCACCACCAAATCAAATTCACAATAGTTCACTGCCATTTTCAAGAACTATCAGAGTTCTATACAGGGCAGTCAGGTGAGTTGAATGGGGATGTGGTGGGGATACTCATCCCTTCAACTTGATGGTGTCACTAATCTTTGTAATCCCACAGGGACATTTCTAAGGATCACAGTGAAGAGTCTCCTGATTAGATGTTTGGGCTAGCAAATTCTGCCCAGCTCCACTCAGCCCTGCTTCACTGCAATCCAGGAAGGACTCCAAAGCCTGCCATGCTCACCTCACTCAGCACCACCTGTGGATTCTCAACACCCAGCCAGTCTGCTCATTCCCAATACTGAAGAAACTCAGCATCAGTAGTCAAGGTCTTGCAAATGTGATGGAGAGACACACAACTTCATGAATTGGCTCCTAGATACCCAAGAGATCTGACCACTGCAGATCTCTTGGATTCTAGTCATCACTTTCCCCCATCCTGCACACTAACCTGCCAGGCATGTTAAATGCATGGAATTTTCAGTAGGGCTTATAGCTTCTTTGAATACAATCATAGCTTATGTTCACTCTCAAGCCCACTGTATGTGAACCACTGTCCATGTCACTGACACATTTAGGTTCTCTGTTTGACCTCATTAAATCATTGACTTTGTTTCTCCTTTGTGTTCTTAACTCACCTAATCATATTCCATGACTTCAAGATAAGAATTATATCATTAAGCCTTGAACTACAAATCTCCACTGTCAAGCAAATATCAAACAGTCCCAAATGAAGAGTTTGTTGGCTTCCACCACACAGAGTTTATAAACTCACTCTACACCTCACCCTCTATGGTGTGGGAATTCTCTTATGTAACTTTCAGCAGTTGTTTAAATGCTTCTCTCTTAAACAATATGCCATAAGTAATTGTTTCACTATGATTCCACTCTTATAACCTTAAGGTCTTTGAAATAAAGTGACCAATACATTAAATTAGTAAACACTCTGTATGTTACCTATGAATCCAAAAATCTCAAATAAACTTGAGGGGTTGGCATTGATAACAAAGACATATCCTTCTGATGTCCCAACTAAAAGAAACACTCCTTGCTGGTCATAACTAGAAAAGAAAAAGAAAAAAAGAAACAACTGATTACTAGATATCACTTGTTTCACTAGCAAGATGGTAAACATATTTGTTGAGTGAAAGCATGAGGCACATTCAAAATCATCCATGTTTAAAGTTACTGATTGTTAATACTATCCAACTTCATATTGAATGGAAGTCAGATGATTGTAGGTGAATATAGTCATTATATTCTAGGCTCATTCCATTTTCAAATTGCAATGTATAAGTACATAGTCAAGAAAAGATTTAGTAAGATGGGAAAATATTTGGCAATTGGGTTAACTTTGATGCCAACCAGACTTCCCTGAACAGACAACCCCACCAATGTGTCCTGTAGCTCTGATTTCCCAGAACCCTGCCCCATTAGGGAAAGAGAGAGGCAAGCTGGGAGTATGGATGGACCTGTCAATGCCCATGTTCATCGGGGAAGCAATTACAGAAGCCAGACCTTCCACCTTCTGCATCCCACAATGACCTTGGGTCCATGCTCCCAGAGGATTAAAGAATAGGAAAGCTATCAGAGGAGGGGATGGGATATGGAGTTCTGGTGGTGGGAATTGTGTGGAGTTGTACCCATCTTATCCTATGGTTTTGTCAGTATTTCCTTTTTATATCTATAAAAAAAAGATGGGAAAATAGTCATGAATGAATGAAATGTGGCAACAGAACTCTCTTGATATTTCAGATGGAAATAAGCAATGCTCAATTTAGTGATGAGTGACAATTCAGTGTCCTTTGTATCAATACCTGGCAGGAAGAAAAATGCAGTTCAATATTTCCCCACTATCAGCAAATTAGAAAAAGTGGGGAAAATGCAGAAGAGGCAGGGACATGTGTGTACACACACACACACACACACACACACACATACACTCTAGCTATGGTGCAAAAAAACAAGCTCCTATGGAGAGAGATCATGTATCTTCCCCCATGGAGGGGGAGAGGCAGGCTTGGCAGAAATAGCACAGACAACAAAATATCAGCTCCTCCAGGTACCAGCTGGTCATAGTGGTCAACTTCTCTCCCAGAATCTGAGCTAGATTCCCCTACTTTGGAGAGTTGGCACAAACAACACCTTTCTGACTGGTGGGGTGAGGATCAAATTCAATCATTTACTGTGTGTGGTAGAAATTCTGTCAGTAAAGTCAGGCATACATATCATTTCCCACCGGTACTTAATAGTTTGACTGAGTGATGAAATAATAACAATAACACACACACAAGTCCAAGTCCAGTGTTTCTTTGCTGTCTTCCTAAGCATATTGCTTCAGAAGATTTGAGCTGGGAAATAATGCAGAGGCAGTGCACAGGACTTGCATGCAAATGGTCCCAGATTTGACCCCAAGAACCACCATGTGCCAGAGTTGGGCAGTGCTCTGATAAAAAGTAACAACAACAAAAATTTAAATACTCTAAATACTCATCAATATCCTGTCTTTTAAAAAAGTGATAGTGATCCTGGGTCCATACCCCCAGAGAGCCAAAGAACAGGAAAGCTATCAGGGGAGGGAATTGGATATGGAGTTCTGGTGGTGGGAACTGTGTGGAATTGTACCCCTCTTATCCTATGGTCTTATCTGTATTTCCATTTTATGAATAAAAATTTTTTAAAAAAAGTGATGGTGAAGGCTGGGCTATGGTACTCTAGTTAGGCCACACATATTTCCATGTACATGGACCTGAATTTAAACCTTTTTAAAAAGTGGTAGTAGGAGGTCAAGCAGTGTCACCTGTAGGGGGTAAGGCTCATGAGTCTATAAAGAAGAGAGAGAGACAGAGACAGAGACAGAGAGAGAGAATCACAGACAAGTGCCAGGCTAGCTTCACAGGCCAGAGAGAGACGACCAGGGACCCATGGCTGAGCTGGGAACGCAGTTCAATCTTTATTGAGCAGGAATGCAGTATGACCTAGCTATCTCTAATCACAATCTTGTCCTATATATCTCCTGAGGTGGAAGTGTCAGGTCAGAAGAGGATGTACATAGGATAGGGTGTGGGGAGAAAGAAAAAGCCCGAGAACCAGTGGGGATTAAACCAGTGCTGACAAAACAATGATTATGTAAATAGACCACAGCGGCAAGCAATGCAACAGAAGGCGTCTTAGAAGCAGAATTTAGAAGCAGACCAACAGACAAGGTAAAGAGGGAGGGAGGTAGAGAAAGAGAGAAACCCCTGTGAATGGCAGAATCTTAATACAGGTACCAAGTCCCAGAGATAACATTGGTGAGGAAAAAAAAAAGTGATGCATTCACAAAAGGGAATACTATATATACTATGTAATTGTAAAAAGGAAATGAAGGGGAGCCGGTGGTGGTGCAGCGGGTTAAGCACACGTGGCATGCAGTGCACAGACCAGCATCAGGATCCCAGTTTGAGCCCCTGGCTCCCCACCTGCAGGGGGGTCGCTTCACAGGCGGTAAACAGGTCTGCAAGTGTCTCTTTCCCTCTCTGTCTTCCCCTCCTCTCTCTGTCCTACCCAACAACAATGACAACAATAATAACAACAATAATGACAACAATGATGATAAACAACAAGGGCAACAAAAGGGAAAAAATAAAAATGAATTTTAAAAAAAGGATCTGAGGAGAGTATAGATCCAAAAAGGATGACAGAGGACCTATGGGGTTGTATTGTTATGTGGAAAGCTGAGAAATGTTATGCATGTACAATCTATTGTATTTACTATTGAATGTAAAATATTAATCCCCCAATAAAGAAATTAAAAAGAAAAGAAAAAATATCTATACATAAAAAAAAAGGAAATGAAGAACATTTTTATGCCTGGATAAAGAACATTCTCCAAGATATACCACTCACTGAAAGAGAAATAAATGAAGGGTTGGGGAAACTGCACAATGGTAGTGCAAAGTTTCAATTCCCAGCACTACCAATTGAGCCAGAGCAATGCTCTGGTAAAAAGAAAGAAAGAAAGAAAGAAAGAAAGAAAGAAAGAAAGAAAGAAAGAAAGAAAGAAAGAAAGAGAGAAAAAACATTGTATTTGCTTTGCTAGCACTCTGAACAAAGGCAGTGACTCCAGAACCCAGTTCCCTGGGTTCAAACCCTGACATTTGTCATGCAAATGTTACTGTTTTGTGTAACATTTAGCTAGCTATGAAAGCTTTGCCTGCCTCATCTTCCTCATCTATAAAATGGAGGCAGAGGGGAGACTTCTGGAGGCGGGGCTACGGAGCAGCAGCAGCTGTGTTTCTCTCCCAGGTCAACTAGGAATACCAAAGGAGACCACCTGGGACCACAACAAGATAGGACTAGAACGACATCAGAAACCCACCAAATTACTGGTGAGTGCAAACATGTGTGGCTCATGAACAGAAAGGAGCCTAGGGAGAGATTAAGTGGCTGACAATATCCCTCAGTTTACCAGTTGAGACACCACCTCCAGTCTGTTTCGCCAACGAAAAGGTGGCTAAAGGGAGGAGAGGACTCCCCTAAGACTCACCAAATAAAACTATGAGTCTCCATTGCTACTGCCCTCAGAATCTGGAGCAGTGATGGAGCTTGAAGAAACCATGTTAAGTGAAATAATTCAGAAACAGAAGGATGAATATGGGATGATCTCACTCTCAGGCAGAAGTTGAAAAACAAGATCAGAAGAGAAAATACAAGTAGAACCTGAACTGGAATTGGTGTATTGTACCAAAGTGAAAGACTCTGGGGTTGGTGGGGGTGGAGTACAGGTCCAAAAAGGATGACAGAGGACCTAGTGGGGGTTGTATTGTTATATGGAAAACTGGGAAATGTTATGCATGTACAAACTCTTGTATTTACTGTTGAATGTAAAACATTAATTCCCCAATAAGGAAATTAAAAAGAAGAAGAAAAAGAATAAATACATTTTGGTACATAAAAAAAATGGAGGCAGCATCTGTCTCATGAAGTTAATATAACAGAAGTGCCTGGCACACTCATGCTTGGTAGTTACTCCTTTGCTTGTTAATGAATAACATATCTCTATCCGAGAACTCTGTCTCCAGGAAGAATTGGGGGTGTGGGCACCAGGAGATGAGCCTTTTCACAGTGATCTTATTTTAAAAACAGAACTTGTGCAGAAACACTCACAGGATCTGCTGCACGGACCATGTGGAGAGGAAGGCCTTGTGAACTACCTCGGGGGCTTCAGCATCCCGGACATCCAGGAAGTAGACTGAGCCTTCCTCAGTCCCCACAGCTGCAGAGAGGGAGGATGGAGAGCAAGCCAGCACTGTTGCCTGTAGAAAAAATGTGCCCCCCCCCAAGAAGTTCTTAGCTTCAATTTACCAAAAAACCAGCTTGTTCGTCTATACATAAGAATTCTATAGTTCACTAGAAAACTCAGTGAATGAAAACAGTGGTGGGTGATGAGTGGATAAAATTTATGCACTCAACATGCATAAGATAATTAACTGAGTAAGTCCCAGGAATATAGACATCTTCATTTTTTTCTCCTAAAACAAATATGATGCTAATGTAAAGAAACTTCTTGAACTTTAAACTGTGAATTCATTTTTTTAACTTTAAGCAATTATGAGATGATTACACTGAGAATGAGAAAAAGAACACGAGATTTGAAAAGCATTCCTATTATTTTCTGGACGTCTTTATACAGTGTTAGGGATTCTTATCAAGTGGTATGCATCTACTGGCTAGTGGTTGAGCCTGAGACCCAGAGGAAAATGAGAAATGCCTCAAAGGTTGCTGCTTATCTTGCAAACATTCACAAAGTACATGTAAAAGAATAAATTGGCTTCTATGACACTTACGGAATCATATTCACTCTCTTATAATCACACTTTATTACAGGCTGTTTCAAATGAAAATTATAGAACATTAGAAATATAAAAGATCTTAAGAGGGGGTCGGGCAGTGGCGCAGTGGGTTAAGTGCAAGTGGCGCAAAGCGCAAGGACCGGCTTAAGGATCCCGGTTCGAGCCCCCGGCTCCCCACCTGCAGGAGAGTCGCTTCACAGGCGGTAAAGCAGGTCTGCAGATGTCTGTCTTTCTCCCCCCCCTCTCTGTCTTCCCCTCCTCTCTTCATTTCTCTCTGTCCTATCCAACAACGAATAGTGTCAACAATGGCAATAATGATAACTACAACGAGGCTACAACAACAAGGGCAACAAAAGGGGGAAAAAATGGCCTCCAGGAGCGGTGGATTCATGGTGCAGGCACTGAGCCCAGCAATAACCCTGGAGGGAAAAAAAAAAAAAGAAAAAAGAAAAAAAAGATCTTAAGAGATAATCATCTCAGAGAGTAGAAAATGGACACGAAGAAAAGTGTAGCCATTTGCCTATAGAACCCCATGCATAATTAAAAAAAAAAAAAGGTGTCCAGCCTCATTAAAATGCAGTTTCCCAGTTGAGTTTTAATTTTGTTTTTAAAAGTGCACTTTCTAGGAGTTAACTAGCTTGAGTCTTTAGAAGTAGCTGTATGGGAGACTACACGCTCAAGAAGGATGACAGAGGACCTAGAGGGGGTTGTATTGTTATATGGAAAACTGAGAAATGGTATGCATGTACAAACTATTGTATTTACTGTCGAATGTAAAACATTAATTCTCCAATTAAGAAATTTTTTTAAAAGTAGCTGCATGTGAAACTGGAAAGAAATGAAAGAGAATTTGGAGGCTGGCAGTGGTGCACTTAGTTAAAGCACATATAGTATTAAGCACAAGGACAGACACAAGGATCCAGATTCAAGCCCCTGCTCCTCAGCTGCAGTGGTACGATTTAGAAGCATCGAAGCAGGTCTGCAGGTGTCTATCTTTCTGTCTCTCCCCACCCTCCATTTCTCTCTGTCGTATCCACTATGAATGGAAAAAATGACCGCCAGGAACAGTGGATTTATAGTGAAGGAACCAAGCCCCAGTGATAACTTTGGAGGCAAAAGGGGAGGATTTTTTTTTCATGTTTACTTATTATTGGGAGGATTAGTGGTTTACAGTAAATACAGTTGCTGACAGATGGGTAAAATGTCTTACTTTTCTGCAAAACACTCTCACCCCCAGCCTAGGTCCTCCTCCGCCATCATGCAGCAGGACCTGAAAGTCCCCTTTTGTTCTTTGCTTTGGTGCAGCACACCAAACCAGTCCAAATTCTACTTTGTGTTTCCCCTTTCTGTTCTGCCAGGAGCCATTTCTCTGCTTGATAGATGATAAGCTTTGAGACAATGGAACCCCTCAAGACAAGTGTTAATTCCCCCCTGGGCAGGCCATTTCCCCTTAGGTAAACCATTTATCAGTAATCAAGTGAGTCAACACAAGTGAGTCAACACACAGTTTGGTTTCCGCCATTTGTTGCAAGGAACATTCCACTTTGAAGATTGCTCCCCCCCCCCTCCTTCCCCAAAGCCTTATAAAGCCTGTGAATACAATAAAATTTTGCAGCTTGATCAGAAACCTGTCTTACTGTCATTCTTCGTGTCTAATGTCCCTTTATTTCAGGTCTTTTTGGGTTCCTAGCCCCTGCTCACCGCCCTGCTGGTCGGGGCACTGTTCTTCCTTTTCAATTCCTTTCCATGAGTGAGATCACCCCATATTCATCCTCCTATTTCTTGCTTAACTCACTTAACATGGTGAAGAAGGTGAGTTCATCATTCTTAATAACTGAGTATTATTCCATTGTGTATATATATTCTCAGACACTCATCTGTTGGACACGTAGGTGGCTTCCACATTTGGGCTATTACAAATAGTGCTGGTATGGGGTAGATAACATAATGGTCATGTAAAGAGGCTTTCATGCCTGAGGCTTCAAAGTTGCAGGTTCAATCCTCTGTACCACCATAAGCCAGAGCTGAGCAGTGCTCCAGTAAAAAATAATAATTAAAAATAAATAAATTGTGCTGCTATGAACACAGGTATACACATATCTCTTTGGATGAGTGTGTTTGATTCTTTTTTTTGCCTCCATGATTATTGCTGGGGCTCGGTGCCTGCACCACGAATCCACTGCTCCTGAAGGCCATTTTTTTCCTTTTTGTTACCCTGATTGTTTTTTTATCGTTGTTGTAGTTGTTATTATTATTGTTGCTATTGATGTCGTTGTTGTTGGGTAGGACAGAAAGAAATGGAGAGAGGAGGGGAAGACAGAGAGGGGGAGAGAAAGATAGACATCTGCAGACCTGCTTCACTGCCTGTGAAGCGACTCCCCTGAAGGTGAAGAGCCGCGAGCCGCAGGCTCAAACCGGGATCCTTATGCTGGTCCTTGCGCTTTGCGCCACCAGCGCTTAACCTGCTGCGCTACTACCCCACCCCCGAGTGTGTTTGATTCTTTAGGATATATACCCTGGAGAAGAATTGCCAAGTCAGAGAAGATCCATTTCTAGTCTTCTGAGAGTTCTCCAGATTTTTTTCCATATGGGTTGAACCAAACTGCATTCCCACTAGCAGTATAGAGGGTTTCTTTGCCCTGACAATCTCTCTACCACTTTTTGTTGCTATAAGTCCTGATGTATGACATTCTCACAGGGGTGAAGTGGTATCTCGTCTTTATATGCATTTCTCTGACAATCTATGACTTGAAGCATTTTTTCACATGTCTGTTTCACATGGCCTTTTTTTTTTTTGCCTCCAGGTTATTGCTGGGGCTTGGTGCCTGTACTACAAACAGCTCCTGGAGGCCATTTTTTTCCATTTTGTTGCCCTTGCTGTTACCCTTGTTATCATTATTATTATTGTTGTTGTCATTGTTGCTGTTGTTGTTGGTTAGGACAGAGAGAAATGGAGCGAGGAGGGGAAGACAGAGAGGGGGAGAGATAGACCACCTGTGAAGCTACCCCCCTGCAGGTGGGGAGTAGGGGGCTCGAACTGGGATCCTTACCTGTCCTTGCCCTTTGCACCATGTGTGCTTAACCTGCTGTGCTAACGCCTGACTCCCTGGATCTTTTCTTTGGTGAATATTTTGTTCATATCCTCTCCCACTTTGGGATTGGTCTTTTTTTTTCTTTCTGAGTTTCGTAAGTTCCTTATATATTTTGGTTATTATCCTTTTGCTTATTGTATGGCATGTAAAAATCTCCCATTCTGTAAGGAGTTTGTTTGAGTAGTCATTTCTTTTGCTGTGCAGAAGCTTTTCAATTTGATGTAGTCCCACTGGTTTATTTTTGGTTTTCCTTGCAATTATCACTGAAAATACCTATAAAACTTAGATTTAAAAGAGTTCTGTCAATATTTTTCTCTAAATATTTTATCTGGTTTAACATACAAATCCTTGATCCATTTTGAAGTTTACTTTTGTGTCTGGTGAAATGTTTCAGTTTCATTCTTCGGCACATTTTAACCCAATTTTCCCAGCACCATTTGTTGAAGAGGCTCTCCTTTTTCCATTTAATAGTTTGGGACCCCTTGTTAAAAGTTAGATGTCTATATGTGTGGGGGCTTACTTCTGGGCTCTCAGTTCTATTCCACTGGTCAGTGTGTCTATTT
The DNA here is from genome assembly GCF_950295315.1 of Erinaceus europaeus. Lineage (NCBI taxonomy): Eukaryota > Metazoa > Chordata > Mammalia > Eulipotyphla > Erinaceidae > Erinaceus > Erinaceus europaeus. Next base: position 24,309,710 of record NC_080175.1, on the reverse strand, counting down.
CCCTTCTTGTACCAGGCAGTTTTGATTACCTTGGCCTTATAATATAGTTTGAGATTTGGAAAAGTGATGCCTCCAGTTTTGTGCTTTTTTCTCAAAACTGCTTTGGTGTTTCTAGTTTCTAGTTCCATATAAACTTTTGTTCTATTCTGGGGTTTTTAGTTGTTTGTTTGTATTAATTTAAAGCATTTACAAGAGGTGTGTGTGTGTTTGTGTATGTGTGTGTGTGTGTTCATACAATCAATCAAGACAGCCTCTATTTCAGTGCAATAGTGGACAAGCATAATAACATACAGCAATATACAGAGGGGGTTTATGGAGCCTCACGGGTGCCACTAGTGCCCGGGTACCCCACGATCATGGTGCTTGGCTAGACTCTTCTAGGACAACTTCCTACACTGTGCATGGGAACACAGTTGTGGGAATAGGCAGAATTGGCCTCAGCTTTGAGGGAACAGTCCACATATCAGTTTCTCACAGAGCCTCAGTGTCTCCAGTGAGGAAAACCTCAACTCTCCAGAGCAGGCTGAATCTCATGCATAGACTATGTCTGGCTTGCAGCTCAGTAAAATCTGTTGAATGAACTGTGGAAATTATCCAGTTTGTTCTAGGCGAAGGGAAGACATCTGACTTGTATCTTACTCATGTTGCAAATACATTGGGATTTATCAAGGTCTCTCTTCTGCCTAGTCCTCCAGAGATACAAGCTGATGGCAGTTCCCCAGGAAGATATCCCTCCAAGGCAAAATAAATAAATAGATAATGAATTTTTTTTTTAAATCCAGGAAGTCCTATCTATACAGACTTTGGGTGGGTTGCAGACATGTATTTATCTCTCATTTATCTGTGAGGAGACATGATGAGATGAACTTTAATACTACTCTAGTACTGGTTATCCTAACAGAAATGAAAACATATTCCCCTGTTACCTGAAAGTAGGTCATGTCTATGAAACTTCTCATAACTAGAAAGCAAAGATGCAATTACCATTAATTTATATGAAAAAAAAAGATGATGACTTGGTTAAGGGTGAAATGTACTTATATGTATCTTGGAGAAGTACGGAAATAGGGGCCAGGCAGTGGTATACCTAGTTAAGCGTACACACACTAGAGTGTGCAAGGACCCAGGTTCAAGCCCCTGGTCCCCACCTGCAGGAGGAAAGTTTCATATGTGGTGAAGCAGGGCTGCAGGTGTCTCTCTGTCTTTCTCCCTCTCTCTCCCCCTCTACTCTCAATATCTCTCTGACTCTATCCAATAATAAATAAATAAAATAAAAAGATTTTAAAAAGAGAGAAGGATGGAAATATTCCCTCATGATAACAAAAATTTTACAAATCAACACTCCCTCAATCAACATTAGGAGTTGAACAAAAAAATTAATTAATTATTAATTCGGGGCCCTCAGAACTCTTTTCCATTCTGTGGTACTGGGGAACTACTTATCAGTTAATGGAACCGTCATCAGCTTGTATCTTTGGAAGTTTAGGCAAAGCAGAGACCCTGATAAGCCCCTATGTACTTACAGCATGAGTAAGATACACATTTCTAGAATTACAGAAATCAGTCACCACAGAAAAAACACAGCACCTACACTCCATCCTCTGAGCTATGGAATATACTTTATACTATGTATGATCCATGTGCAGTAAGGAATCTGTAGCAAGTATTTCCACAATTGAACCAGTATGTAAAGAACTAGATTCTGACTAATCAAACAGCCCATTTATAAGGCACTTACTGGTGTTTGCAGATGTGTCCGGCCCATACAAACACAATCCTCCAAATACCAAACACAGACCTCCCCTGACTGTGTGAGTGTCTGCAAAAGAGAGAGGAAACAGATTTCTAAGCATGTTTTAAATCCACACGCTTTTTTTTTTCTTTGAAACCAAAACTTCTAATATGTATCTTGTCGAGGACATAAACATTTACAGGATTATTGCCATAGGGGCATCCTTCCGCATCTCCTCAAGATGGGTATCAGTACACCTCACTTTCCATCAAGCTGCCATCCTTCCCCATCATGAGACACTGGGTCCCCAATCCTCCTCTTACCCAATTTTCAGACCTGCAGCAACAGGGGTCACATTCCATTAAAACTGTACCCTGTATTTTCCTTGGCTTTGTTTCTTAGGTCCTGTATACCCCTCCTAGTATGTCAGTTACTCCAATGATTCAGTGTAAAATTACATTTTACTTATGGGGATTATATTTACAGCATTAACACCAATATTTCTGGTTTCAACAAACAGGAACTGGCATCTTTCATACATCTTAAGTAACATAAGGAACAATTGGGATTAGAAATGTGAAGGGTTTGGGGGATATAACGTCATTAATATAAAAGCTATTAGGAAATAAAAAGGGATTGCTGAGTAGTACATAAACCTGGACATGGACATTACACGCAGTGTTTTTTTTAATGAAGAAATTTTGTTTTTATAGGTGAGTGGGGAAGGGAGGGAGAGAGGTGTACCACTCTACTATTTATGGTGTTCTACTTGTTTTTGTCTTTACTGTATTTTTTTTTCCCAGTATGGTACCAAGAACTCATGAATTCAAAACATGCTTTCTACTTCTGAATCATTTCCCAGCCCCAACAGATTGTTCTTAAAAACAGTTTTGGAATTACAGAATATCTGAATTGAAAATGCAGAACTGATCTTATTTTACCACCTCGCCCCCCCTCCCCATTTCTCCCGTTACTGACATCTTGCACTGATATGCTCTGTTTGTTACAATTGAAGAGCATTATTACTGACTCACATAGTTTATGTCAGAACCCATCCTGCTATACACTCTACGGATTCTGACAAATGTACTGATATGTACTTATCATTACATTACTGTCCAGAATTGTTTCACTGCTTTAGAAGTCCTCAGTGCTCTACCTTTTCATTCCTCCCTCTTTGCTCCCCACCTGGAAACTGCTGATTTGGGATTTGCCTTTACCAGAATGTCATATAGAGGGACTCATATAGTCTTCTCAGATTGGTGTACTTCATTTAACAATATATATCTAAAGTACTTCCTTGGGAATAGGGGGGTGGTGCGCCTGGTTGAGCACACGTTATAATGTGCACCTGGTTGAGCATACGTTATAACCTGGGTTGAACCCTCGGTACCCATCTGCAGGGGGAAAGTTTCACAAGTGGTGGAGCAGGGCTGCAGGTGTTTCTCTGTCTCTTTATTTCTCCCTTCCTCTCAATTTCTGGCTATTTCTATCCAGTAAATAAATAAAGAAAATAAAAAATAAAGATATATATATATATATATATATATATAGAGAGAGAGAGAGAGTTCTTCTGTGTCTTTTCATGTCTTATTCATAGATTATTTCTATTTAGTGCTGACTGGTTCCATTGTATGGATGTACAACAGTCTGTTCATTCTCTGAATGAAAGACATTTTGTTTTCAAGTTTGAGCAATACTGAATAAAGTTCTTATAAACATTCATGTGTTAGGCTGTGTGGGCATAAGTTTGCATTTATTTGTGTAAATACTAAGAAGCTCAGTTGCTGAACCACAGAGTAACTTAATTTTCATTTTTTGACATTTATTTATTTATTCCCTATTGTTGCCCTCATTGTTTTATTGTTGTTATTGATGTCATTGTTGTTGGATAAGAGTAACTTAATTTTTCCTACACGTTGCTATTCCTTCCTCCATTTGAAGGATGTAATAATTTTATCCTCTAACTCTGATATTTTTCACATATGCATGAATGATTCTACTTCTTTTTTTTGTAATGATGCAAATGAAAAGTTTTACACTATGCTTAACAATTTTTTAAATGAAATAATGTGTTTTTAATATTTATTTATTCCCTTTTGTTGCCCTTGTTGTTTTACTGTTGTAGTTATTATTGTTGTTCTTGATGTTGTTGTTGGATAGGACAGAGAGAAATGGAGAGAGGAAGGGAAGACAGAGAGGGGGAGAGAAAGACACCTGCAGACCTGCTTCACTGCTTGTGAATCGACTCCCCTGCAGGTGGGGAGTCAGGGCCTGGAACCGGGATCCTTATGCCGGTCCTTGCACTTTCTGCCACGTGCACTTAACCTGCTGCGCTACCGCCCGACTCCCGATTAACTCTACTTCTTAAGCTTCTTAAGTTATCATGAATTTCATTCAATGTGCTCTTCATACCCTGTCTGTTTGAGACTTTTCATTTCCTTCAAATCTTCAATCTTTTGGTGAAGACCCCCTTGAATGTACCATATCTTTTTATTAAGCTGTTTCTGGGTGTAGAGAATTTCATTGTTTTGAAATGTCTTTATGATTCTGAATTACTCTGATACACCCTCCAGTCATGCATCTTCACAGACTTGCTCTATGGACTCATTTTTTGCCATCAGGGTTATCACTGGGGCTTGGTGCCAGCACTACAAATTCACTGCTCCTGGTGGCCATTATTCATTTATTTATTTATTTTTATTGGGCAGGAGAGAGAGAAATTGAGAGGGGGAGGGAGAGAGAGAGAGAGAGAAAGAGGAAGACTGACACCTGCAGACCTGCTTCACTGCTTGTGAAGCGCCCCCCCCCCACACACACACTGCAGGTAGGGAGCTGGGGGCTCAAACCAAGATCCTTGAGTGGGTCCTTGGGCTTTGTACTATGTGCACTTAACCCAGTGCTTCACTACCCAACTCCCTGGGCTCATTTTCTTTAGGAATTCCATGTTGTTTCTACATGAGAGACCTGTCACTTTTCTATAGTTTAGATCAGCTTCTGCTTTTGTATAAAGGTGGTAGTACAGTTGTGCTAATGGAATTCTGTTTATAAGGTCTGATGGGGAGAGATGTAGAGAAATGATAGTACCAATATGGTTCCATAGATTGCCAAGGGAGGAAAGGTCGGTGGTACACAGGCCAACCAGTGGGAAGACTTCACACTGCACCTTGACCTTTCCAGACCCTTAGCAACTAATGAATCAGAGCCCTCTCCATGCTGAATAGAATAGTCTGTTTCCTGACCCGTACACATGGATTCTGCCTGTGGTTAGTCTCTCCCTTGAGGTTCTTTGCTGGAATAGGGACACTTAGCCAGATAGACTCTAGTGGGTTCAGATGACAGTTTTCAGATGATTTCCTTTCAGCCACAGTGCTGAGCCCTTGTGGGAAGTTCAGGACTCTGAACTCTGCAGAGTCCACATCTCCCCTCTGTCCCTGAACTGTGTTGTTTGCATTAATGGTTCCTGGTAAGCTCTGCACCTTTTGTTCAGAAATTTCTATTCACATCCCCTCTACCAAATGCCGTTCATGCAGTCACACATTTTCAGAGACAGGGTCTCAGGCAGATCTGGCTGTTCTCTGGTATTTTGTTCTTCATATAGTTGTTTGTAGGAATGCTCAGCTTGACAGCAACTATTTTGTCATGGCTCCACCTCCAAAAAACAAATGTCACCTATTTTATAACCTATGTATTTATATTTGTTTGTTTATCTATTTACCAGAACACTGCTTAGCTCTGCCTTATGGTGGTGCTAGGGATTGAACCTGGGACCTTTGGTGCATTTTAGCATATAATGTATAGGGGGGGAAATGAACCATTTAATGACTTAGTTTAATAACTGTTGACAAAATATTAACAATGATTGAGTTTATAGATCTGGCTTGAACACCTTGGGTGGTGATTATAAATAGGATGACATATAAATTTTCAGTTGTGGGGCCAGGCAGTGGTGCACCTAGTTACACACACACATTACAGTGGGCAAGTACCCAGGTTCAAGTCCCTGGCCCCCACCTGCAGGGGGAAAGTTTCACAAGTGATGAAGCAGGACTGCAGGTGTCTCTGACTATTTTACTTTCTAACTCCTCCTCCCTCTTAATTTCTCTCTGTCTCTATCCAATAATAAATAAAATAAAAAGATTGTATTGCTGGTGGGAATGTAAATTGGTCCAGCCTCTGTGGAGAGCAGTCTGGAGAACTCTAACAAGGCTAGACATAGACCTTCCATATGATCCAGTAATTCCTCTCCTGGGGTTATACCCCAAGGACTCCATAATGCCCAATCAAAAAGATATGTGTACTCCTATGTTCATAGCAGCACAATTCATAATAGCTAAAACCTGGAAGCAACCCAGGTGCCCAACAACAGATGAGTGGCTGAGAAAGCTGTGGTATATATACACAATGGAATACTATGCAGCTATTAAGAACAATGAACCCACCTTCTCTGCCCCATCTTGGACAGAGCTAGAAGGAATTATGCTAAGTGAGCTAAGTCAGAAAGATAAAGATGAGTATGGGATGATCCCCCTCATCAACAGAAGTTGAGAAAGAAGATCTGAAAGGGAAACTAAAAGCAGGTTCTGACTAAATTGAAAGTAGGGCACCAAAGTAAAAACCCTGTGGTGAGGGGGAGGGTGGACATGCGGCTTCCTGGGCTGGGTGGGTCACAGTCTTTTGGTGGTGGGAATGGTGTTTATGTACACTCCTAGTAAAGTGTAGTCATATAAATCACTAGTTAATTAATATGAGAGGGGGGAAATTAACTGTATGTCTCAAAGTTTTTAAAATACAGACTGAGTCTTTTTAATATATAAGCTGTGTATTTGATATGCGGACTCTCTCAAAAGCCTAGACTAAGTAGATCTGAAACAACCAGTGGCATCGCTATATAAAATACTGGGTACTATACAGCAAACCCTAACAAAAGGACTTTTCAAAGTTAACCCAATTACCAAATAATGTCATGATAACAATAACTATCCATTGTCTTTTTGAACCCTAACACAGCAGGAACCTCACATCTCCACTATAGAGCCTATATTTCCCCTAGTCCTGGAACCTTAGGATAGGGTCCACTTTCCCGCATGCCTCTCCCAATCCGTATCAAATAATATTGCATCTGCCGATCGCAACCTAATCAACGCAACGATTGCCACCTCAACATGCTTCAGCTCAGACTGTGTCCAGAGACTACAGGTGTGGAATGACAACCCTTCAGCTTCATTACTCAGGTGAGACCTTTCCTTTCATAGCATTCTCTAATTCCATCCCAGGTGAATCACTTTCTAACAAAGTCCCAAAACCTAGATATAGACCAGGTTCTGTGAGAGAGAGCATATGTTCACACATATCCATTTACTAGTGCAAAATATATACCTGAAAGCAGAAGTACACTAGAGTTTGCAGTGAGTACCCTCCCCCCAACACTTCCTCTCCACTATTCCAACCTTTGGGTCCATGATTGCTCAATATTTGTTGGGGTTTGTATGTTAACTCTGTTTTTAGTCACCAGGTTCCAGATGCCATCAGGATGCCAGCCAGGATTCCCTAGATTGAAGACCCCACCAATGTTTCCTGGAGCTCAGCTTCCCCAGAGACACACCCTACTAGGGAAAGAGAGAGGCAGACTGGGAGTATGGACCGACCAGTCAACGTCCATGTTCAGTGGGGAAGCAATTACAGAAGCCAGACCTTCTACCTTCTGCAACCCACAATGACCCTGGGTCCATGCTCCCAGAGGGATAGAGAATGGGAAAGCTATCAGGGGAGGGGGTGGGATATGGAGATTGGGTGGTGGGAATTGTGTGGAGTTGTACCCCTCCTACTCTACGGTTTTGTTAATTTTTCCTTTCTTAAATAAAAAATAAATTAAAAATAAATAAATAAATAAAAAGAAAAACCTATATTTGAAAATAAATACATACATTTTTAATTGCTTTAGAAATTGTTTTCTTCCCCTCCCTCCTTCGTCCCTCTTTTCTTTCTCTTTCTTTCTTCCTTCCTTCCCTCCTCCCTCCCTTCCTCCTTTTTCTTTATTTCAAATATGCTTATTTATTTATTATTGGATACAGAGATAAATTAAGAGAGATGGGGAAGACAGAGAAGGAAAGAGGCAGAGAGATACCTGCAGTCCTGCTTAACCACTTGTGAAGCTCTCCCACTGCAGGTGGAGACCGGGGGCTTGAACCCAGGTCTCTGCACACTATGATGTGTGCACTTAACCAGGTGAACCACCACTGGATCCTGTTATTCTTTCTTTCTACCAGAGAAATGCATAGTTCTGGTTTATGGTGGTGCAAGGGATGGAACCTGGGACTTCAGAGCCTCGACATGAAAGTCCACATACCATTTTGCTATTTCTCCTGCCCTCAGCGACATTTTCAGAGACTTAACGTTATGATAATGTGATTTTTTTTTTTTTTGCCATCTCTGGAACTTCATAACTCCCTGACTTTTTTAGATGGAAAGGGTCAGAGAGACAGAAACTAAGAAAGAAAGACAGCACAGTGCTGAAACCTCCCTCCCCCGTTGGGGTGGGGACCTTGTTCAAAGCTGGGCTGTGCACATGGCAGACCAGGGACCTTCTTGCCATCCTAGTAATGGGATTCAAACTGGAGAGTAGATAGGATCATGGCTGGCATTTCTACCATATTTGCTCCCTACATGTCGTGTACATGCATCTCCAAACTCCCATCTATAAATCCTATGACACAGCACAATATTTCTTACCAAGAAATATTCATTTCCAGGTGTAATGAAGTCAATTGACTGGTATTTCCCATCAGAAGCCTCCAAGATTTTGCTAAAGGTTGACGCTTGACCGTAAATGTAGAGATAGACTGATCCCTGTTAAATATACCAAAAAAAAAAAAGAATATTTTAATTCCTGTATGTGCAGTTCAACAAATGTTTGCATTTGAGCAAGGCACTGTGAGCAAGGCACTGTACAGGATCAGATGATCAGAAATTGGAGATCAACTCAGCAAGACCTTAAGCTTGAAGAACTTTAAATCCACAATTCACTCATAATTTAAGATAATCAGTAGGACTTTCTTCTTTTCTCCAATTCCAGGCATGTGCCTTTTAAGTTCTAGAACATAATAAAACAAATTTTCTTGACTTCAAAAAGAATGTGTTTATGTTGACAATTTGGAAGATGCAGAAAATCAGAAAAGTTGTTAAGGCGAACCAAATTTTGCCACTTAATAGACCATAGTAAATATTAATGAAAACTTAATTAAGCCTTTGTGGAAACTGTGGCAGTGTGGCTGAAGCTGTATCTCTTAAACCTAGTTAGTAAGGTTTGCAGCTCTGCCAGACAGTTGTGCTTTTTTTTTTTTTTTTTTTTTATTTAAGAAAGGATTAATTAACAAAACCATAGGGTAGGAGGGGTACAACTCCACACAATTCCCACCACCCAATCTCCATATCCCACCCCCTCCCCCGAAATTTATTTATTTATTCCCTTTTGTTGCCCTTGTTTTATTGTTGTAGTCGTCGTTGTTGGATAGGACAGAGAGAAATGGAGAGAGGAGGGGAAGACAGAGAGGAGGAGAGAAAGATAGACACCTGCAGACCTGCTTCACCGCCTGTGAAGCGACTCCCCTGCAGGTGGGGAGCCGGGGTTCGAACCGGGTTCCTTATGCCGGTCCTTGTGCTTTGCGCCACCTGCGCTTAACCCGCTGCACTACAGCCCGACTCCCAATATTTTTTTTTTTTAAAAAAGAGAAGAAGTGTATGGAGTTGGGCAGTAGCACAGCGGGTTAAGCGCAGGTGGCACGAAGCACACCAGCGTAAGGATCCCCACCTGCAGGGGTGTCACTTCACAGGCAGTGAAGCAGGTCTGCAGGTGTCTTTCTCCCCCCCACCCGTCTTCCCCTCCTCTCTCCACTTCTCTGTCATAACGATAACAACATCAATAACAACAACAACAATAACTACAAAAACAATGATAAATAACAAGGGCAACAAAAGGGAAAATGAATTAATAAACTTTAAATTAAAAAATTTTTTAAAGCCTACTTTCAACTGATCACAAGTTCTTCAAGTTTACTTGAGTTAAACATGAATTATTTTTGTTCTTGCTTATCTAAAACACACAACACTGCAGTATAGGGATTTGGTGTTGTTTACTGACGTTAAAGGAATGAATGCCAAATAAAGTCAGTATGTACTCTCAGGGGCTATTTCAGAGACCAAATCAGACAATAATACTCAACCACTATGCACCTAACATTCTACTCAGGGAGACAGATAACATATAACATATATACATAAGAGATACTGGAAGTTAGAGTAGTGATTATAGAAAGAAAAGACTAAAGTAAAGTGGTGTATGCACTATAGCAAAAGGGAAAGTGAAATATTAAGCAAGTATTTGAGAAGCTTTACAAAGAAATTGACTAGAGAAAAGACTTGTAGGAACTGAGGAAAGGATCCATGCAGGTTCTACTGGAAGAACATTCCACACAGAGGGAACAGCCAGTGCAATGACTCTGAGACAGGGGCATGTCTGGTGTGCTCAAAATGAAGAATGATGGTCAACAAGACTAGAGCAGGGTAAGCAGAAATAAGAGTGGAGGGAGATAAGGGAAGGGTAGAGAGTAGGGTCTGCCCTCGTTGTTTTATTTTGTAGTTATTATTGTTGTTGTTGGATAGGACAGACAGAAATGGAGAAAGGAGGAGAAGACAGAGGGGGAGAGAAAGATAGACACCTGCAGACCTGCTTCACCGCTTGTGAAGCGACTCCTCTGCAGGTGGAGAGCTGGGGGCTGGAACTGGTATCCTTATACCCATCCTTGCGCTTGGCGCCACATGCATTTAACCTGCTGCACTACCGCCCAACCCCCTAAAATTTTTTTTTTATTTATTAGGATAGGGCAAGAGATGGAAAGTGAAGGAGAGAGAGAGACAACTGTAGCCTGCTCTACCTCTCAGGAAGCTTCCACCTGCTGATAGGTAGGGTTCAAGGGCTCGCCTGCTCTACCTCTCAGGAAGCTTCCACCTGCTGATAGGTAGGGTTCAGGGGCTCAAACATGGGTCCTTGTTCGTGATAACTTGTGCACTTTCCTGGTTGTGCCACAGCCTTGTGCCTTAACTGAATGTTATTTTAAACACAACTTCATATTTTTACTCTTTTAATGTTCACCTACATTTCCACACATATTTACTGCTCTTCATTCTCAGAGCACAGTCTTTCTATGAAGTTGAAATTCCTTTGAAACAATCTGTTATTGATTTTTTAGCTGTTTTGCATTTTGTTTTTAAAATATTTTTTTAGCAATTTCACATTACTTGGAATTTACTAGCTCTCTTATTTTAAGATTAATTAGTTAATTAATTTTTGAAAGAAAAAAGAGGAGAAGGAGAGAAAAACAACCAAAGCTAGACACCTGTAGACCTGCTTCACCAATTGTGAAGCGACCCCCCTGCAGGTGAGGAGTCAGTTCTTGTGCTTTGTACTATGTGTGCTTAACCTGGTGCACCACTGCCTGGCCTCCAATAATATCTTTTGATGTATTTTCCAGCACATTAACTCCTTCCTCAGCTGTATATTTATTTATTTATAATTATTTATATTGATTTATTGGGTAGAGAGAGCCATAAATCAACAGGAAGGGAAAAATAGAGAGGGAAAGAGACAGAGTCATCTGCAATACTGCTTCAGCACTCGCAAAGCCTCCTCACCGCAGGTGGGGACTGGAGCCTCTAACTTGGGCCTTTGCACATTGCAACATGTGCACTCAACCAGGTGAGCCACCACCTGGCCCGCCTCAGCTCTATCTAACCTTCTGTTAGACACATTCACTTAATTTTTACTTTGCTAGTGTATTTTTCTCTCTGAAATTCTATTTATATTTTTCCTTGCTATGTTTTATTTCTATCATTTCCTGTGCTGTATATATATAGTTTGTCATTTATTAATTAAAACATGGCTATAGTGCAGGTGTTTTAACTTCTGGCATTTTTCTACCAGGATCTACAAGAGATCAGATATACAAATTGGAGCTTAAGGAGGTCCTCCTGGTATCAGGGGAGAGCCTTCTTGTAAAGGAAGGCAGCAGAGAGGAAAGATAGCCAAGAGGAGAAAGGAAAGCAAGGCTAGCGACTCACAGGTGCCTATGGAGTGAGATAACATCCTTACTCTTTCTTTAAAAAAAAAACAGCCTTTGTTATTAGGCCTCCCATTTATCTTTTATTTTGAAAAATAATAATGTTACTTGTGAGGTAACCTTGGTCTTCAATTTCTTTAACCTGGAAGCGGGGATAGTGGGTAGAATGCCAGACTTGAATGTGTGCATGAGGTTCTGAGTTTGATCCCTGACATCACAAATGCTCTCTGGTCCTCTCTCTCTCTCTCTCTCTCTCTCTCATGAATAAATAATTTTAAGTACAATTTCTCATCTCTTCAAAATGTATTACCATACCCCCCCATACCAATATCCTCCACCAAAGTTTATCAGAACCTCTCCACCCAAGGAAGCTAGCCATGATAACCTCAGTCTGCAGTCAGTGAGCAAAAGATGGTCTTCATTTGACTTTGCTTATTCCTTTGTCTCTTAAAAATTTCCGCCTTATGTGAGAATACATTCAGCATTTTCCTTTTGCGTAAATCCTTTTAGTAATTCTTGTAGGGTTTATTTAGTTCTAATGATTTTCCTCTTGCTGAAAACTATCTGAAAATTTTTCATTATTCCCTCAAATTAGACTGATAACATGTTTGGACAGAGGGTGGAGGTCTTTTCCATTCAAAACTTTGAATATGTCCCACCAGTTCTTTCTAGGCTTTAGAATTTCTGTTCAGAAATCAGCTGAGAGTCACATGGGAGTTCCCTTATATGTAACTCTTCGCTTTTTCTCTAGATTCTTTTAATATTCTTTCCTTATCTTTGTTCTTTGGTCTTTTAGATGGCATATTTTTCATTTGTTTTCTTAAATTTTTTATATTTTATTTTACTTATTTAGAGAGAAACTGAGAGTGAAGGGGGAGATAGAGATAGATATCTAGATAGATATATAGATAGAGATAGATATCTAGATAGATATCTATAGAGATAGATTAGATAGATAGATAGATAGATAGATAGATAGATAGATAGATAGATAGATAGATAGGGACCTTTAGCACTGCTTCATTATTCATGAATCTTCCCCCATTACAGATGGGGACCAGAAGCTAGAACCTGGGTCCTTGTGCATTGTAACATGTTTGCTCTACCAGGTGTGCCACCACCCAGTCTCTGTTTTTTCACTAGTTAGCTAAGAAGTCCTGAATATTAAGACATTACTCACTAAACAACACACTGTCCTTCATTCCTGTAATGTAGTGGTGATAATAATAAGGCCTAAATATTAGGTATCAAATAGAGCCAGGGAATGAAAATGTAAATAAACCAAGAGGGGTTTTCCCAAGAAAAAAAATATATATCAAGAAACCACCATCTATAACATACCTTTTCTGTTTGAATCAGCAACTTACTATAACTGGGAGAAAATATCATGCGTTCCACAGGCTCTTCAACCTCAAGAAAATCCTCTACTCTGTAAGTTGATTCTTTAATAATAAGAGAATACAGAAAGCCATCCTAGAGACCAAACACAAGGAGATAAATGCAGACAATGTCTCATTCAAACACAGTATACTTTCCTCATCAGATCAGCTAAGACTTACCACTATCTAGTGTTCTTTCTTTGTTGCTATTATTATCTTTATTTACATAGTGTAGAGTGCTCTTCTCTACTTACTTTTGTTTAGCAACTTGTGCTCTAGCTAAGTTTTAATCTTAACTTTTCTATGATACATTTTTTTTCATATAATTTAAATTACTTATTTCTTCTTTTAAAAAAAAGAACTTCGAGAGTTGGGCAGTAGTGCAGCAGGTTAAGCGCATGTGGCACAAAGTGCAAGGACCAGTGTAAGGATCCCAATTCTAGCCCCCGGCTCCCCACCTGCAGGGGAGTTGCTTCACAGGAGGTAAAGCAGGTCTGCAGGTGTCTGTCTTTCTCTCCCCCTCTCTGTCTTCCCCACCTCTCTCCATTTCTCTCTGTCCTATCCAACAACAACGACATCAATAACAACAATAATAACTACAACAACAATAGAAAACAAGGGCAACAAAAGGGAAAATAAATAAATATAAACAAAATTAAAAAAAAAACTTCTTGAAGCCAGGGTAGATAGCATAATGGTTATGCAGAGACTCTCATTCCAGGGGCCATGTGGTGGTGCACCTGGTGAGTGTACATATTTCAACATGCAAGGACCCAGGTTCGAGCCCCCAGCCCCTACCTGCAAGGGGAAAACTTTGTGAGTGTGAAGAAGTGCTGTAGGCCTCTCTCTCTCTCCCTCTCTCTCCCCTCCCTCCCTCCCTATCTCCCCCTATCCTCACTATTTATGGCTGTCCAATAAATAAAAATAAAAAGGTTTAAAAAAAACGAGAGAGAAAAAAAGAGAGAGACTCAGGCCTGAGGCTGCAAAATCACAGATTTAATTCCCCCACACCGCCATAAGTTAGAGCTGAGTGGAGCTCTGGTAAAAAAATTAATTAATTAATTAAAACTTCTTTCTTCTTACTTTCTTCTCCACTATACAGAAAGTGGGCAAATGAGACAGTTTTGTATATAGCAGACTTCTTAATTCAGAGAACATTAGCTTTAATGTCTATTCTTAAACTATTATTATGTATACTTCTCATCTCTGTAAAGAACTCAAAAATAGGGAAAATATATTCTCCTTTCCAATTCCTCACACAGAGCTAAAAACATCAATTACATATTCAGTACTGGGGGACTGGGTGGTGGCGCACCTGGTTGAGCTCACGTTACAATGTGCAAGGACCTGGGTTCAAGCCCCTGGTCCCCACCTGCAGGGGGAAAGCTTTGCCAAGTGGTGAAGCAGTGCTTCAAGTATTTCTGTCTCTCTTCCTCTTTATCTTCCCCTGCCCTCTCAATTTCTGGCTGTCTATCCAATAATCAATAAAGATAAAAAAAAATTGACAGATAGTTGACTAGTTGTAAAAAGTTTTAAGTTAATGAAACTATTCTTGAGAACTTTGAACTTTTTTTTAATAACAGTAAGAGGCTTTGTGAACGCACATTGATCATCTATAAGTTATCTCCATCTATAACTCAGAGTATACAGTTGTGAGATAGTTGAGTTCAGATGTCAGGAACCTGGGATGGGGAGAGGGAATATTGAGCAAAGTGCTGTCTCTAAGCCCATCATCATTCCCAGCCATCATCAGAGCAGACACACCAACAAATCTTCCAAAAGGTTGAAGCAAACACTAAGTGTGGTCTTAAAGAAAACAACAACCATGAGAAGACACAAATTTAAATTACAAATTGGAACAGTTTGATGCTGAGAAAATAAAGAGTTGAGTGTGGGTGGACGAGCAGGCTGGTTCTCTTTGGTAGAGCTCCATCTTATTGTCGATTGTCTACAGCCTATTGTCATTGCCTGCCTTTCTTCAGGCTCTTCGCAGTGTGACAGTGGCATGAAAAAAAAAGACAAAGTTGACAGTGCTCTTGGTAGAATTACCAGTAGATCTGAGGTTTCAGTGTAAATTGACTAAAATCTTAGTTCTGATCATGCAGCATGGAAGACTAACATGGTCTGATCCCATTTCAAGCTTACTGAGGCTATGTACTCTAAGATGAGTACAGAGACTTGGAGTTTGAAATCTACTTTGTGTCTGAAAAGCTAATATATTAAGTATACAAGTAGGCGTGAATTGGGTGATACATATTAGGTGTGTTTTTGAAGGGGTGTGTATGAATTTTTTAATTCTACTTTTCCTTCTTTCCAACAAGATAGATGGCTTATGTATGGTAACTGATTACTCTGTTCTTTATATAGTTTCATATGGACTTGATATACAAATACTATATATGTATACACATGCATATACATACTTTAACATACACTTGAAATTCTTCCTAACAAAAAAGGCTTATGCTAGCATACAAAAATGAAATGATTTCAATTAATAATCTGATAGAATCTACATTTCAAATTATAGATAATAGCAAATAGTAGCATATGGAATTTGTATGTTTTCTAGAAAGCCTAATTTTGAGAAAATACATTACATCTCCAGAAGTAAGCACGCCTCCTTTCTGATAAGCCATGGTGAGTGGGATGACAGAACTTCGTTTATCTTCTGGAAAAGATGAATAATGTAAAACAGGTGATACATAATTAAAAATACAATGGAAAGTAATGAACCTCGTCTGTTTTCCTCAGACTACTCATTTCTTTCTAGTGGTGTTTTCCAAAAATCAACTTCCTATCAGAATTATGTGTTACAATGCCTCTCAAATAATGAATAATAAAAACTGCTTAGCAATGACTGCTGATGTCAATTATTTGAATTTTCTCTTAGATTCGGCACATCAAATTTTGTAACCAACAAGTAAAATTGTACAGTAAATAAATTTTCCTTATTGTGGAAATGCATTTCCAGATTTTAAAAGTCTAGGGGGAGAAACTCAAACTTTATTATTACCAAGTTCCATACTTCAGATTTGTACATTTTATAGTAAGTAAATGTATACCTCAATAAACAATGAACAGTAGACAAAAAGAAGGAGGAGGAGGAGGAGGAGAAAAAGAAGAGGAAGAAGAAGAAGAAGAGGAGGAGGAGGAGGAAATGTTCTAGAAGAACATTTGTTGTTTATAAAGTGTTGTCCTTGGGGGAAAATGACAAAAGCACATGGCGTTTTATAAATAACTATGAGAACTATAATATTAATGCCTCAAAAACTGGGGAATGTTATGCATGTACTAACGATTGTATTTACTGTAGGATGTAAAACATTGATTCCCCAATAAAGAAATAAAAGAAGAAGAAAAATCACTGCCTCAGATGATATCATCAAGTCTATTTGCTCACTACATATTTGGCAGTTAGCCACATGCATCTTTTCCTGTAAAGACTATCCACCTGACAGCTGCTCCCTTTTCCCCAATTCAGCTGCCATTAAAGTCCAAGTTCTTATGGCTCTTGACATGGTGTCTGCTGATATGTACCCACTGCTTATAGAAGGCACACCTAGGGACTGGGAGGTGTCACGCTTGGTTAAGCTCACACATTACCGTGTGCAGGACTCAGGTTCGAGTCCCCACTCCCCACCAGCAATGTGGATACTTCACAAGTGGTGAAGTAGGTCTACAGGTGTTTATCTTTCTATCTCTCCCTCACTTCTTAATTTCTTTCTGGCCTGTCCAATAAAATAGATTGTGTTGGGGGGGGGGTGGGAATGGCCACTGTGAGCAGTGGATTCATAATGCCAACACAGAGCCCCAGCAGTAACCCTGGTGACAATAAAATAAGAAGGAGGAGGAGGAGGAAGAGAAGGAGGAGGAGAAGATGGAGGAGGAGAAGGAGGAGGAGGAGGAGGAGGAGGAGGAGGAGGAGGAGAAGGAGAAGGAGAAGGAGAAGGAGAAGAAGAAGAAGAAGAAGAAGAAGAAGAAGAAGAAGAAGAAGAGGAAGAAGAAGAAGAAGAAGAACTACTTCTAGGATTGTCCTTCCTTGAACACTGGCTAAATTTATCTCCCAAATACAATTCCAGGTGGGGTCTGTCCTCATTAAGGAGTTTTTGACATATTCCCACCATTAGTTGGTTTCCGTCTTAAGCCTTAGCTGACCACTCAAGGTCAGATGTTGTACACATGTCTATTCCCAAGTACCCCCCTCCTTGATGCCCTAGAAACTGGTCCATTTCTTGTGTCATGCCTGCTGTTACTGCAGCTACCTTCCCCATGTCTAATTGTCTACGCAGATACCATAGCTAAGATACCCACCTATCCTTATCTCTGCCTGTGAACTCATTCTTCAAGGCCATTTCAATTGTCATTTTCAAATGCCTTAATTTGCTGTTTCTCTCACTTGCATTCCAAAAGCAACATGTGAAGTTCTCCTTAGTGAAATCACCTTAATCTACTTGGATATTATTATTTTTTCTTTTCTTATTATTTTCAATAAAATATAAATCCCTCCGAGGGTAGAGATTTTGAGACTACATATCTGCCACCTATATCCACTCTGAGGCACCTTGCTTAGTGTCTTCCACTGATTGTCTTTGTCGTTGCTGGGGAATCACTGCTTCACACTGAATTTTTCAGAAAGAGAAAGAGAAGAAAGGGAAAGAGAGGAAACCAAAGCTTCTTCCAATGCAGTAGTGACTGAGTTCAAATTTGGTAGCACACATGGCAAAGCAGGAGTCCTATCCATGTGAGCTATTTTGTCAGCCCAGTATCTTGCTTTGTTTTAGTGTCTTGCATTTTTATAGAAGTAAATAAATATTTCTTTGAAAGTATTTATAATATACAATGAAAATTATTTTAGCTAGCATTCAAAAAAGGATATAGTGATCAATGTAAAGCTATTGATGATTAAGTCTGAAATTGTGTACAATATATCACAAGCGTGATAGAGGTTTTAACACGAGAGATATTGTTCTATAATTCTCTTTACAAATATAGCAGTACTAAGGAGTTGGGTAGTAGTGCAGCGAGTTAAGTGCATGTGGCACAAAGCTCAAGGACTGGTGTAAGGATCCCAGTTCAAGCCTCCGGCTCCCCACCTACAGGGAAGTCCCTTCACAGGCGGTGAAGCAGGTCTGCAGGTGTCTATATTTCTCTCCCCCTTCTGTCTTCCCCTCCTCTCTCCATTTCTCTCTGTCCTATCTAACAATGACAATGTCAATAACAACAATAACTATAACAACAAACAATAAGGGCAACAAAAAGGGAAAATAAATAAATATTAAAAAATTTAAAAAACAACAACAAATATAGGAGTACTTGTATACTCTATGGCCATTTTGGGATTACAATTTGATAGCAAAAGACGAGTAAGGAACAGTTCCTGAGGATGGGGGTAGATAGCACAATGATTATGCAAAGAGACTCCCATATTTGAGACTCTATAGTCCTAGGTTCAATACCCCGCACGACCATAAGTCAGAGCTAAGCAGTACTTTGGTTATATATATATATATATATATATAAATTCCTGACTTCAAAGAGTTGGTGACTTTTGTAAATGGCAGACATGCACATGGGCCATTATAACAACACAGGATGAGGCTTACACAAAGAAGTCAGTCTCATGGAATCCTGAACTGGGGCCCCTAAATTTTCCTGATGACTGGGGTGAGGAGAGCAAAGCCTCCAAAGAGGTCAGTAGGTAGACAAGGAAGAAGAGATCATTCTGGACTAGGTAACTATAAACACCAGCAGGCAGAATCTATAAAGAGAGCAAAAGTGATGATAATGTCTAATAAGTTCAAGTTGAAAGAGTTAAAGTTGTAAAGGCAGGGCAGAAAAGAGATTCAGTGTATAGAGAGCTGTGGAATGGCATTGTGGATATGAGATTAGAGTGGGTCAGGCCCGGAGATATTAGGTAGAGTTAAAGAGAAGAGAGGGGGGCGGGCAGGTGGTGGTGCACCTGGTTAGGCACACATACCACAGTGAGCAAGGACCTGGGTTCAGGCCCCTGGTCCCCACCTGCAGGGGGAAGCACAAGTGGTGAAATAGATCTGCAGGTGTCTCTCTGTCTTTCTCCCTCTCTACCTCCCCCATCCCCTCTCAATTTCTCTGTCTCTATCCAATAATAAATAAATAAAAATTTTAAAAAAGGAATAGAGAGAGAGAAAGAGAATAGAGAAATGGTATAGGAAAAGGTGAATAGCCAAAGTTTTAGCTTCCAAAACCAGACAAGATCCAGTGTGTTTGGGGTGGTATGGCCATAGACCTAAGTTTTTATTATTTTTTAAAAATTTTATTTATTTATTCCCTTTTGTTGCCCTTGTTGTTTTATTGTTGTAGTTATTATTGTTGTTGTTGTCGTTGGATAGGACAGAGAGAAATGGAGAGAGGAGGGGAAGACAGAGAGGAGGAGAGAAAGACAGACACCTGCACACCTGCTTCACCGCCTGTGAAGCGACTCCCCTGCAGGTGGGGAGCCGGGGTTCAAACCGGGATCCTTATGCCGGTCCTTGTGCTTTGCGCCACCTGCGCTTAACCCGCTGCGCTACAGCCCGACTCCCAAGACCTAAGTTTTAATAGTGAAGTGTGAGTCAGAAAATAGACAAGGGACACTGAAGTTGGGAAAAACTTGTGACATTTGATCTGAGTCTTAAAACTGAGGGTATTTGGAAAACAGAGTGGCAAGGGAATGAGAAATGCCTTTGAAATGATGAGAAGAAAAAACTGACTAGCTCAGGTCACTTAGATGTGAAGTATTAAATCTAAATAATACTAAATGGGGCAGATAGTATCAGATTGGAGAAGGCTTAAAATCAAGGCAGAGCTGTCATTGGGTTATATATTAAAAATGGTCTTTAGGGTGGGGGTATAGCATAATGGTTATGCAAAAAGACTTTCATGCCTGAGGCTCTCAAGTCCCAGGTTCAATCCCCCACACTGCCATTAGCCAGAGCTGAGCTGTGCTCTGGTAAAAAAAAAAAAAAAAAAAAAAAAAAAAAAAAAGTCTTTAAGGAGGAATAACAGTTGGCAAGGATGAGTATGACATAGTGTAGGTGAGCCATCAGTTAAGGTCAATGAAATGAACACTAAGGTGGCTGTAGAAATCCAGATGTGAAATGACACAAACTGAGATGGAGACTGTACTGGACAGGTTGTGGGGGCTTGTCCTGGTAAAGCTACTTTCTCAAAAGGCCTCCACTTAGTCCGAATGATTGAATGAACCAAGGCCAACCCTGTTATAGCTGACAGAATCAGAATTAGACATCAGAATTAAGGAGAAAACATCAGAGTCTTAGAAATTCTAACTAGTGGGAGTCAGGTGGGTAACTCAGCAGGTTAAGTGCAGGTGGCGCAAAACACAAGGACCAGCGTAAGGATCCCAGTTCGAGCCCCTGGCTCCCCACCAGCAGGGGAGTCGATTCACAAGTGGTGAAGCAGGTCTGCAGGTGTCTTTCTCTCCCCCTCTCTGTCTTCCCCTCCTCTCTCCATTTCTCTCTGTCCTATCCAACAACAATGACATCATCAACAACAATAACTACAATAATTAAAACAACAAGGGCAACAAAAAGGAAAAAAAATAAATATTTTAAAAATATTTTAAAAAAAAGAAATTCTAACTAGTTAACAGAAAGTTAATTTTCAAGATGATAGTTAAAAAGAGGTTAGTGTGGAGAAGGTTATTGAGAGCACAAGGGGGGCAAGAAAGGGTATGACTAGCTTAATACTGGTACAGGAAAGGATACTTGGACTTTGAAAAAGAATTTTGGTGTATTGCACCAAAGTAAAAGACTCTGGGGTGGGGTGGGGGAGGGGAGTACAGGACCAAAAAGGATGACAGAGGACCTAGTGGGGGTTGTATTGTTATATGGAAAACTAAGAAATGTTATGCATGTACAAATTATTGTGTTTACTATCAAATGTGAAACATTAACACCCCAATAAAGAAAAAAGAATTATTAGTGATTTAATATTGACTTACAAAATTATAAGATAACAGGGGTGTAATTCTACCACCAGAGTTCTGTGCCCCTATTCCCTCCACTGGAATCTACAATAGTTCTCCTAAGGTCACCAGTATGTCTTGACTATTATTTCTAGAACTATCTACATTTATATAAATTTACCCCCACTTTTTTTTTCCCCTATGATCCTGTCTTCTCTTCTTTCCATGCCACATGTACACCGATTACTACTTCTGAATGTCCTTCCTTTTTCCTCTTCTCTCTCCGGGTCCTGATGGGTTTGGGAGACCTTGGACTTTTGAAATCTGTTGTCTGGATTCAGGTATTAGCGCCACAGTTTATTAGTTATGTGAATTGGGGCATGTTTCTTAACCTCAAATGTTTCTGTTTCTTCATATGTATCATGAGGATAAAAAATGTAACTCCTGGGTTGGCTAAGTAGATTACCTGGGAAAGTGCCAACTTTGCCATGTAGGCTACGTAGAGTGAAGCCCCTAGTCCCCACAGCACTAGCAGTTGCTTTATGCTATCTCTCCCCTCCGCTCCGCCTGCCTCTGCCTCTGCCTCTCCCTCTCTAGCTGAAAAAAAGTTAGTCTGTAGAGATGAAGCTCCAGTGACAAGAACAAAATTTAATTACTTACAGGTACTGTTTTGAGGCTCATATGCAGTATGTAGAGAGAATAGAATGGCTAAAGCATAGATACTGTGCTAACTTGAAGGAATATCCATGGACCTGGTGACTAACTAGAGAACATAGGTGGAGGAGTAAAAAATGTCACAAAGATTGCTAATAGATACATTTTCGGTGCTATGCAGCAAAGTGGTATCTCACCCAATGGTCGAACTTCTGTCTTGGTCATTATATTCACTTTCAAGCTTTCTCCATTAACCATTAAAAGATGACCCTCTTCACAGCCAATGAGTAGGTCACCTGTTGAGGTCCAGCAGTGCATAGTAGGGTGAAGTAAAGGATATACATCATCTTTAGGCTTCAAAAAATATTAAAAGCTTTGTGTTAATACAACAATCATGGTTTAAGCACTAAGTACAATTTCCAAAGCCAAGTAAATATGAACGTACATATAATCACTGGTTCCACCATCTGCCATGAGCTAAGTAAGCTCCTTCCCTGTTCTATTTCCCCCTCTACATTTTGTATTTATTTATTTATTATCTTTATTTATTTATTTATTGGATACAGACAGCCAGAAATTGAAAGAGAAGGGGGGGATAGAGAGGAAGAGAGACAGAGAGTGACCTGCAGCACTGCTTCACCACTCATGAAGCTTTCCCCCTGCAGGTGGGTACCGAGGATTCAAACCTGGGTCTTTGCACACTGTAACATGTGTGTTCAACCAGGTACATCACTACTCGCCCCCCCACATTTTTATTTATTAAGAGTTCTAGTATCACAGATTTTGGTGAAAGTTTTAAGTCATAATTTACACACTGTTTCTTGGTGTATTATTCTGGTGTCTTCAAAAATAGTTATTGTCTAGCAAAAACACTCCATTTTGAAGAAGACTTTTTTTTCCAAATCCAGTATTACTTTATTAAGAGAATGTTGATTAACAGAATTGTTGTTGGTATGAGAGTATATTTCTAGGGGGCCGGGCAGTGGCACTCCAGGTTAAATGCATAGTACTAAGTGCAAGGACCAATGCATGGATCTGGGTTTGTGCCCTCTGACTCCCCATCTGTAGGGGGTGGCTTCACAAGCAGTGAAGGGGTCTACAGGTGTCTTTCTCTCTCCCTCTCTATATCCCCATCTCTCTCAGTTTCTCTCTGTCCTATTGTATAAAATGATGGTGGAAAAATGGCTTCCAGGAGCAGTGTATTCACAGTGCCTGTACCTGAGCCCCAGTGACTAGAGACAAAGAGAGAAAAAGAGAGAGAGAGAGAAACACTTCCCTAAACTCTATGTTAGTATGCTTCACCTTCCTCCAAACTGTCATTCTATTCTACCACAGGGAATTAAATCCCCAGTGCTCCTTAGTGCTCCTCTCTTCCCCCTTATGGTTTCCTGAATTTGCTGAGAGAGGCTGGAGTCCATTAGATTTCACCCTGCATTGTTCTTTCATTCTTTGTTAGATCCCATTTATGAATTAGGTCATATGACACTCTTCTTTCTCTTTCTGGCTTATTTCACTCAACAGAATTCCCTCCAATTCCATCTATGTTGTAACAAAAGATGCCATCATTCTTAGAGTCAACTAGTACTCCATTGTGTATATAAGCCATCATTTTCTTAATCACTTATCTCTTGTTAGACACTTGGGTTATTTCCAAATGTTGTCTGTTACAAATAGCACCACCATGGACAGGATTGTACATAGGTTCCCTTGGATAAGTGTTTTCGGGTTCTTTGTATAGATGTTTAGGATCTATTCTCCTGTGAGAATGTCATTCGTCAGAAAAGGTAGCGGCAACAAATGCTGGAGAGGTTGTGGGGTCAAAGGAACCTTCCTTCACTGTTGGTGGAAATGTAAATTGGTCCAACCTCTGTGGAGACCAGTCTGGAGAACTCTCAGAAGGCTAGAAATGGACCTACCCTATGATCCTACAATTCCTCTCCTGGGGATATATCCTAAGGAACCCAACACACCCATCCAGAAAGATCCGTGTATACCTACGTTCACAGCAGCACAACTGTCATAGCCAAAACATGGAAGCAACCCAGGTGTCCAACAACAGATGAGTGGTGAACAAGTTGTGGTCTATATACACAATGGAATACTACTCAGCTATGAAAAATGGTGACTTCACCATTTTCAGCCCATCTTGGATGGAGCTTGAAGAAACCATGTTAAGTGAAATAAGTCAGAAACAGAAGGATGAATATTGGATGATCTCACTCTCAGGCAGAAGTTAAAAATCAAGATCAGAAGAGAAAACACAAGTAGAACCTGAACTGGAGTTGGTGTATTGCACCAAAGTAAAAGACTCTGGGGTTGGTAGAGGGTAGAGTACAGGTCCAAAAAGGATGACAGAGGACCTAGTGGGGATTGTATTGTTATGTGGAGAACTGGGAAATGTTATGTATGTACAAACTCTTGTACTTACTGTCAAATGTAAACACTAATCCCCCAATGAAGAAATTACCAAAAAAAATGGTTTCATAGTTGAGAACTGTTGCAAACCTACAAATATAAGAATATATGCAAGCCACCTTTCCAATAGTATAGAATTGTTTATACTAATAAATATAGTATATTTATTCTAGCAAGTATGGAATTATTTTAATAGTATATACTGGTCTTTAAGTTTAGGAAAAGTTTGTGGATCTAAGATAAAATAAGTATGGTGCTGTTTAATTAACTAATTTGACATGATCCTCCACTGATATAAATTCATTGCATAACTGATATTGTTATGATCCCAATACAAGTTTGGGACTATTAGCATATGAATGAGGTCACCCTGAGGTGGGACACACAAAGAAGGGAAGGTATAAAGCATGGGACTTTGAGCAGGTCACTCTCTGTCTGGCTGCTGCTT
This sequence comes from Erinaceus europaeus, assembly GCF_950295315.1. NCBI lineage: Eukaryota > Metazoa > Chordata > Mammalia > Eulipotyphla > Erinaceidae > Erinaceus > Erinaceus europaeus. The sequence continues at coordinate 24,285,022 of NC_080175.1, read as the reverse complement.
CTCCTGGTCAGAAGCATCTTGACAGAGGTGCTCCAGGTATCTGCCATGGCTACTTCTCCTAGGAACTGAACATGTGTGACCCTGCTAGCTGGTAAACTTTTAGACCCTTCTACAGCCATGAGCAACCTTTACCAGAGCTGGTAATTGTTTACCTTATGGGGCTAAACTTTTGATAACTATACTCAGACTTTATGGACCTAGCATACTCTTAACCCTTGATGATAATTGTTTATTTTGCCTTTTACCTGTTTCACCCTAATAAACCCTGTATTGTTTAAATCCATTGCCAGCTCCCCACTGTGAATAATTTTACACACCGCAGCAGCCCCCACTATTCCCTCTTAAGTTAAATAACAACATGATATTTCACCAGACATTGGTTTGTTGAAACCAGGTATTGTGCCAAGACTGAAAGGCTCCCTATTTTCAATCAGGGCAGTCACATATTGACAGGAGGAATATTATCAACAATCAAAAAACATGGTTGGTTATAGCAGAAATGTTATGGGAGTAATGATGAGAAAATAATTTGATTCTCCTCAGTGGAGTGAAGGAAATATACATACAGAAAATTATAATCTCAGTTGAACTTTAAAATCTGAGGCAGATATCATACATAGGAGCATTATGCTAATTCTTAAGGATAAGTTGGCTTCTGTTGTATATTGATCTGTTTCCTGTCTTCACAAGCCTGAACTGTTAGAAAATTAGTACTTAAGTAATGGTCTTACTATTCACTGTGTCAAAACAGGGGCAAAACCACCGAAAGGGTGGGCAAAGACCATAAAGGGGACAGATCGATGACATTATTAAGATATCTAATGAGGGGACCAGGTGGTGGCACACCTGGTAGAACCCACAAATTACCATGCACAGAACCCAGGCTAGAGCCCCACTCATCACCTGCAGGGGGAAAGCTTCATGGGTGATAAGGAAGATCTGCAGGTGTCTCTTTTTCTCTCTAGGTCCCCCTTCCCTATCAATTTCTCTCTAACAAATTAAATAGAAAGGGGAGGGGGAACTGGCCATCAGAAGTGATAGAATCATCATGCAGACACTGAGCCCTAGTGATAGCCCTAGTGGGGAAAAAAAAATCTAATGAAATTTGAGTCGTGGGGAAAGAATTATTATACTGCATACTAGTATTTAGTCATTATCTATAAATTTCTAGAGCTATCTTTATGACATCTAACTCTGAGCTACAAATCACACATAAATACACAACTACAAAAAACTTTCATCTGGTAGAGCAATCAGTTCAAATTTTAAAACACACAATCCAATTCTTACAACACTATTGATTCTGTGTGTGTGCTACAGAAAGTAAGAATTAAAATTCGAAGTTTTCTGACTTCAGTAAGTTAAACTGATTATTTAAATTATACATATATAATTTGAATGCTACTAAATATTATGTGATATATAAACTAACATATATTTACATTAAGATGTAACAGCTTTTCTTCACATAACGTTCTTACATCAACAAATATGCTTTATATCATTTCAAAATAAATGTAGTACTCTATGAATAATACTATCAGACACAATAATTTCAGTTATAGAATGCTAATAATTATTAAAGATGTTCCACTACTGTTTTAAAATATGTGTAGACAACACTAACTGTATTATCAGTTCTCTGGAATCATAAGTCAAACATTTTGATCACTAGCAAATCAAACATGAAAATTTTCTGTTCAGATGAATATTGTTTTAGAAGATATAAGCATCTGATTATGTTTTGGAATACCTGAATTTATTAAATAAATTCCCTTTTAGGGAGTCGAGCGGTAGCGCAGCAGGTTAAGCGCACATGGCATAAAGCTCAAGGATCAGCATAAGGATCCCAGTTCGACCCTTCAGCTCCCCACCTGCAGGGGAGTTGCTTCACAGGCGGTGAAGCAGGTCTGCAGGTGTCTGTCTTTCTCTCCCCCTCTCTGTCTTCCCCGCCTCTCTCCATTTCTCTCTGCCCTATCCAACAACAATGACATCAATAGCAGCAACAATAATAACTGCAACAACAATTAAAAAAAAATAAGGGCAACAAAAGGGAAAATAAATATAAAAAAATTAAAAAAAAGAATTCTAAAAAAAATTCCCTCTTATCAACTTGTTACAAGGAAATATATATAGCAGTGCATCTGGTTAAGCACATGCATTACCATGCACCAGGACCTGGATTTGAGCCTCTGCTCCCCATCTGTGGGGGGAGCACTTCACGAGTAGTGAAGTAGGTCAGCAGGTGTCTCTGTCTCCCTCTTCTCAATTTCTCTCTGTCCTATCCAATTAAAAAACAGAATGGGGGGGGGGAAGAGCATAATGATTATGCAAATGATTTATTTGACATTGGTATTCATGCCTGAGGCTCTGAAGTCCCAGGTTCAATCCTCTGCACTATCAACTACCATAATAAATCAGACTGAAGAGTGCTCTGGTAAAAATAATAACTGAAATAAAATAAAAATAACCTCTAGGATTGGTGGATTTGTAGTGTCAGAACCAAGCACCAGCAATGACCTTTGTGGAAGAAAAAAAAATAAATAAAAATATTTGGGAAAAGAAAATAGACACCTGAGATTTACTTCATGATCTTGGGTCCATTTTCTTTTCTGAAAGCATCTGCCTTTGCTTTACTCTAACCTACTAAAGCATGCTGTTTCTAATGCCCTAGATATATAAAGTGACACAGCCTTTTTTTTTTAAGGCTTGCACTGTGTGTTTCTTGTGGTCAATAGAAGAGATAATGGTCATATTTAACGTTTGTAAGTTTTTTAAAGTTCACAGTTGGTCAAATTTCAAGACACCTTATATAATCCTTACTAATTTATTTGCCATTGGTACCCAGGCCACTTCTAATTTATTTTTTCAGTATTATCCATGTCACACACACAGAAATGATAATAAATTCAAAGGAAGTGAAATAATTAAGATATTTGAAAAAAAGTGACAAAAAAAATGGCCACCAGGAGCCATGGATTCATTGTTCGGGCACTGAGCCCCAGTGATAACCCTGATGGTAAAAAAGAAAAAGAAAAAGAAAGGTAGACTATTTAAAATATTTCATAGCACTGCTCAGATTGTAAGAGATGAAAACTTGAATTTAGAATGGTATATGTAAAATTTATTGTGTTAACATAAAATGTAAAAGATGACTCCTACAGAAATTTACTGCAGAATAAAAAAGATTTGAAATAGTTGAAAAAACAGGGGCCTTGGATACTAATATTTTAAAATATAGAAATATTTTTCAGTGCCAGGTGGTGGTGTACCTGGTTAAGCACACATATCACACCATGTGCAAGGACCAGGGTTCAAGCCCCTGACCCCCACCAACAGGAAAAATGCATCACCAGAGGTAAAGCAGGTCTGCAAGTGTCTATCCCTCTCGAGCTCCCCTGACCTCTTCTTAATTTCTCTCTGTCATGTCAAATAAAATAGAAAGAAAATAATGGCTGCTAGTAGCAGTGGATTTATAGTGCTGGCATCGAGCCCCAATGATAAGCCTGGTGGCAATTTAAAAAATAAATAAATAAACAGACATGTTTTTTAAGTCTTGATGGCTCGTGTATTTGTTTTCACTTTGCTGCCCCACTGTGGCCAAGTGTGGTTTTATTGCCAAGGCCAAGATTTGTGGCATTAAAAGGATTTGGTCAGTCAGTTTCTGTAATTTAAGAAAGTGAATAATTGTTAACCTTCAGAAGTACAATCTTTTCTCTTGCATGCAAGAGATTTTTGAAATCAATGGATTAGCACATTGCATTGTATTTAACATCTATAGCTTAATTCTCTACTGTGATCAAACACATTTGGGAGGCTCTGTCTGCTTTACCACTGACTGGGGTCTTTAAGTAACGAACACAATGGAGATTCAACAGGTAGACTCAAGCTCCTTATCTTCACTCAATGGGCCTACTTTGGCTAATCCCATCTTCCTGCCTCCTCCTTGAACATCACCTGTACCTCACGTCCCCTCTTCACCATGCTCCAGCCACACAAGTACCTTTCCAGCTCCTCAGACATACAGAGAACTCCTGCCTCTACCCCAGGGCCTTTACAATGTAGTTGTCTCTGTGTAAACACTTTTCACTTGCTTGTAGCATGAGAAAATCCCTCGTTGTCCTTCAAAAATCAGCCACCTTCCTTGGCCAGCATGTTAGTATCTTCTGTGCCTTCCATAACCCCAAAATATTCTGTTGTGATACTCATCAATTTTCCAGTGACTGCTTTTGCTGCTGTTTGTTTCTCTGTCAGATCCCTGATAGAATGTAAGATCCAAGGGACAGGGACTATGCCTGAGTGGTCACCATCAGGTCTCACTACCTAGAACAGTGCTGGCTACATAGAAGAAGCTCAGTATCTATTCATATCTGTTGAATATATGTGTCTGGCTATTGGCAAAATCCTTTCCCACTTTTTCCTCCATTGTTTTCCATGGTCTTGTTTTCTCCTTTACATCATTCTCTCCTCCCAGTGTTTCCATTATTCTCTCTATAGGAACGACACTGATGCCTGTGTTTTATCCCTGCCTTTTATTATTTTTAACATCTAGTTATTTATGAGAGAGGTGGGGGGCAGGGGGAAGCCCAGAGCATCATTGTGGCATAGGCAGTACTGGGCACAACTTTGGGACCTCACATATACTTATATACCTGAGCTCCACCACTGAGCCACCACCCCAGTGGTATCACTCACTGCCTTCAGAGTGGACACCAGATCCACTTGGTCAACATTCACCAAGTGGTTCTACCTGGGTGCCTTCTCAGAACTCCACATCTAATATCCTCAAAACTGAAGTCACATCCAGGCTCCCTGTCTGTTATTATTGTCACTGTTTTCTCAGTCATACAAACTGAAGACTCCAGAGTGCAGCTTTCATGGTGTCCAGGGCCAATCTGCATTAAAAGCCAAGATGATCCTCTCTAGTCTATGTGTCTCATGTGATGGCTGCAAGAATCAAATGAGCAAACAGTAAGAGATCCCAGTAATTACCCTGAAATTCTCTGCCTCTACGTCTACTAGCCCAGCAATGGTTGACAGTGGAAGTACAGGTCCATAGATCAGATCTTTGGGCAACGACTGGGGGAAGATTGAATCTGTATCATTAAGGAATGTTCCATCTTCTACAGGTAGTTGTATCTCTCTGTAGAAAAAGAGATATGATAAATAGATTGAGATGTAGAATAATCAGATTAGCAAAACAAAGTCTTTTTTATGGGGTAAACAGATTTTTTTTTTCTTTTCTTTATTGCCTGGATTAATGGTTTAGTCGACAGTAAAATACGGTAGTTGGTACATGTATATCATTTCTCAGTTTTCTACATAACACTCTAACCTTCTTCCCACCTAGATCCTTCCTCCTCCACTAACCTGTTCCAGGACCTGAACACTCCCCTCTGCACCAGAGTCCTTTACTTTGGTAAGATATACCAAATTCAGCCCAAGATCTGCTTTTTTGTTTTGATTTCTTTGTTTATTTGCTTATTTGTTTTTACCAAAGCACTGCTCAGCTCTGGCTTATGGTGGTGCAGGGGGACTGAACCTGGGGGTTTGAAGCCTCAGGCATGAGAGTCTCTTTGCATAACCATTATGCTGTCTACCCCTGCCTGCAAGATCTGCTTTGTAAAAAGAAAGTCTTTTTATGAAATCACTGAATATAAGTAGGTAGACAGGGTGGGCAAATATTATAGTTCATGAGAGATGAAACCCCCTCCTCCACACACACAAAAGACCAATAGCAGATTTTAAGTCACACATCATAAAAGGACAGTGTGCAGTTATAAATTAAGTTCACATGGTCCGGGAGGTGGTGCAGTGATAAAGCTTTGGACTCTCAAGCATGAGGTCAAGAGTTCAGTCCCGGCAGCACATGTGCCAGAGTGATGTCTGGTTCTTTCTCTTTCCTCCTGTCTTTCTCATAAATAAATAAAATCTCTAAAAAAAATAAATAAAGGGGAGTCGGGCAGTAGCGCAGCGGGTTAAGCACACGTGGCGCAAAGCGCAAGGACCTGAATAAGGATCCGGTTCCAGCCCCCAGCTCCCCACCTGCAGGGGGAGTCGCTTCACAGGCGGTGAAACAGGTCTGCAGGTGTCTGTCTTTCTCTCCCCCTCTCTGTCTTCCCCTCCTCTCTCCATTTCTCTCTGTCCTATCCAACAAAGATGACATCTATAACAATAATAATAATTACACAACAAACAAAAAATAAATAAATAAATAAATAAATAAATAAAGTTCACAGGGATTTTTATTTTCATCTTGTAGTGTAACATCTAGAGCAGAAATTATGTGAACTCTCTTGGGCCAGGCTAGGGGTGGCCAGGTAAAGATGGCAATAGGAAGGGGAGCCTTTTCCCCTACTAAACAGTTGCAGCCAAAGGGTCTACTGAC